>NW_027309797.1:3230000-3281328 GCF_047496795.1 Chiloscyllium punctatum | reverse complement strand
CTCTCTCTCTCACTGTTAAACAAACTGTGTCTCTCTCTCTCTCCTCTCCTCTTCTCTTCTCTCTCTCTCTCTCACTGTTAAACAAACTGTGTGTCTCTCTCTCTCTCCCTCTCCCTATTTCTCTCGCTCTCTCTCTCTCACTGTTAAACAAACTGTGTCTCTCTCTCTCTCCTCTCCCCTATTTCTCTCTCTCTCTCTCTCTCTCTCTGTTAACAAACTGTGTCTCTCGCTCTCCCTCTCCCTATTTCTCTCACGCGCTCTCTCTCTCTCTCACTGTTAAACAAACTGTGTCTCTCTCTCTCTGCCTCCTCTCCTATTCTTCTCCTCTCTCTCTCTCTCTCTCACTGTTAAACAACTGTGTCTCTCTCTCTCCCTCTCCCTATTTCTCTCACTCTCTCTCTCTCTCTCTCTCACTTGTTAAACAAACTGTGTCTCTCTCTCTCCCCTCTCCCTATTTCTCTCGCTCTCTTCTCTCTCACTGTTAAACAAACTGTCTCTCTCTCTCCTCCCTCTCCCTATTTCTCTCGCTCTCTCTCTCTCTCTCTCTCACTGTTAAACAAACTGTGTTGTCTCTCTCTCTCCCTCTCCCTATTTCTCTCGCTCTCTCTCTCTCACTGTTAAACAAACTGTGTCTCTCTCTCTCCTCTCCCTATTTCTCTCTCTCTCTCTCTCTCTGTTAAACGAACTGTTGTGTCTCTCTCGTCTCTCCTCTCTCCCTATTTCTCTTGCCGCTCTCTCTCTCTCACTGTTAAACCAACTGTGTCTCCTCTCCCTCTCCCTATTTCTCTTGCTCTCTCTCTCTCTCTCTCACTGTTAAACAAACTGTGTCTCTCTCTCTCTCTCTCACTCCCTATTTTCTCGCTCTCTCTCTCTCTCTCACTGTTAAACAAACTATGTCTCTCGCTCTCCCTCTCCCTATTTCTCTCTTGCTCTCTCTCTCTCTCTCTCTCTCTCACTGTTAAACAAACTGTGTCTCTCTCTCTCTCCCTCCCTATTTCTCTTGCTCGCTCTCTCTCTCTCTCTCTCTCTCTCTCTGTTAAACAAACTGTGTGTCTCTCTCTCTCCCTCTCCCTATTCTCTCTTGCTCTCTCTCTCTCTCTCTCTCTCTCTCACTGTTAAATAAACTGTCTCTCTCTCTCTCCCTTCTCCCTATTTCTCTTGCGCTCTGTCTCTCTCTCACTGATAAACAAACTGTGTCTCTCTCTCTCTCTCTCCCTCTCCCTATTTCTCTCGCTCTCTCTCTCTCTCTCACTGTTAAACAACTGTGCGTGTCTCTCTCTCTCTCTCCCTCTCCCTATTTCTCTCGCTCTCTCTCTCTCCCACTGTTAAACAAACTGTGTCTCTCGCTCTCCCTCTCCCTATTTCTCTTGCTCTCTCTCTCTCACTGTTAAACGAACTGTGTCTCTCTCTCCCCCTCTCCCTATTTCTCTTGCTCTCTCTCTCTCTCTCTCTCTCACTGTTAAACAAACTGTGTGTCTCTCTCTCTCCCTCTCCCTATTTCTCTCGCTCTCTCTCTCTCATTGTTAAACAAACTGTGTGTGTCTCTCTCCCCCTCTCCCTATTTCTCTCTCTCTCTCTCACTGTTAAACAAACTGTGTCTCTCTCTCTCCCTCTCCCTTTTTCTCTCGCTCTCTCTCTCTCACTGTTAAACAAACTGTGTCTCTCTCTCTCCCTCTCCCTTTTTCTCTCTCTCTCTCTCTCTCTCTCACTGTAAACAAACTGTGTCTCTCTCTCTCTCCCTCTCCCTATTTCTCTTGCTCTCTCTCTCTCACTGTTAAACAAACTGTCTCTCTCTCTCTCTCTCTCACTCTCGCTCTCCCCTCTCCCTATTTCTCTCTCTCTCTCTCTCTCACTGTTAAACAAACTGTGTGTCTCTCTCTCTCTCTCCCTCTCCCTATTTCTCTTGCTCTCTCTCTCTCACTGTGAAACAAACTGTGTCTCTCTCTCACTCTCACTCTCCCTATTCTCTTGCTCTCTCTCTCTCACTGTTAAACAAACTATGTCTCTCGCTCTCCCTCTCCCTATTTCTCTTGCTCTCTCTCTCTCACTGTTAAACAAACTGTCTCTCTCTCTCTCTCTCTCACTCTCGCTCTCCCTCTCCCTATTTCTCTCTCTCTCTCTCTCTCACTGTTAAACAAACTGTGTGTCTCTCTCTCTCTCTCCCTCTCCCTATTTCTCTTGCTCTCTCTCTCTCACTGTGAAACAAACTGTGTCTCTCTCTCACTCTCACTCTCCCTATTTCTCTTGCTCTCTCTCTCTCACTGTTAAACAAACTATGTCTCTCGCTCTCCCTCTCCCTATTTCTCTTGCTCTCTCTCTCTCTCTCACTGTTAAACAAACTGTGTCTCTCTCTCTCCCTCCCTATTTCTCTTGCTCGCTCTCTCTCTCTCTCACTGTTAAACAAACTGTCTCTCTCTCTCCCTCTCCCTATTTCTCTCGCTCTCTCTCTCTCTCTCTGTTAAACCAAACTGTGTGTCTCTCTCTCTCTCCCTCTCCCTATTTCTCTTGCGCTCTCTCTCTCTCTCTTCTCTCTCTCTCACTGTTAAAACAAACTGTCTCTCTCTCTCTCTCTCCTCTCTCCTCTCCCTCTCCCTATTTCTCTCGCTCTCTCTCTCTCTCTCACTGTTAAACAAACTGTGTGTCTCCTCTCTCTCTCCTCTCCCTATTTCTCTCGCTCTCTCTCTTCTCACTGTTAAACGAACTGTGTCTCTCTCTCTCCCTCTCCCTATTTCTCTTGCTCGCTCTCTCTCACTCACTGTTAAACAAACTGTGTGTCTCTCTCTCTCTCCCTCTCCCTATTTCTCTTGCGCTCTCTCTCTCTCTCTCCCCCTCTCCCTATTTCTCTTGCGCTCTCTCTCTCTCTCACTGTTAAACAAACTGTGTGTGTCTCTTGCTCTCCCTCTCCCTATTTCTCTCGCTCTCTCTCTCACTGTTAAACGAACCGTGTCTCTCGCTCTCCCTCTCCCTATTTCTCTCGCTCTCTCTCTCTCTCTCTCACTGTTAAACAAACTGTGTCTCTCTCTCTCTCTCTCTCTCCATCTTCCTATTTCTCTCTCTCTCTCTCTCTCTCTCTCTCTCACTGTTAAACAAACTGTGTCTCTCTCTCTCCCTCTCCCTATTTCTCTCGCTCTCTTCTCTCTCTCACTGTTAAACGAACTGTGTGTCGTCTCTCGCTCTCTCTCTCTCCCTCTCCCTATTCTCTCTCTCTCTCTCTCTCTCTCACTGTTAAACAAACTGTGTTCTCTCTCTCTCTCTCTCGCTCTCCCTCTCCCTATTTCTCTTGCTCTCTCTCTCTCTCTCACTGTTAAACAAACTGTGTCTCTCTCTCTCTCCCTCTCCCTATTTCTCTCTCTCTCTCTCTCTCTCTCTCACTGTTAACAAAACTGTGTGTGTCTCTCTCTCTCTCTCTCTCTCCCCCTCTCCCTATTTCTCTCTCTGTCTCACTGTTAAATAAACTGTGTCTCTCTCCCTCTCCCTCTCCCTATTTCTCTCTCTCTCTCTCACTGTTAAACAAACTGTGTCTCTCTCTCTCTCTCTCTCTCCCTCTCCCTTTTTCTCTCGCTCTCTCTCTCACTGTTAAATAAACTGTGTCTCTCTCTCCCTCTCTCCCTCTCCCTATTTCTCTTGCTCTCTCTCTCTCACTGTTAAACAAACTGTGTCTCTCTCCCTCTCCCTCTCCCTATTTCTCTCTCTCTCTCTCTCTCTCTCTCTCACTTTTAAACAAACTGTGTCTCTCTCTCTCCCTCTCTCCCTCTCCCTATTTCACTTGCTCTCTCTCTCTCACTGTTTAAACAAACTGTCTCTCTCTCTCTCGCTCTCCCTCCCTATTTCTCTTGCTCTCTCTCTCTCTCTCTCTCTCACTGTTAAACAAACTGTGTCTCTCTCTCTCCCTCTCTCCCTCTCCCTATTTCACTTGCTCTCTCTCTCTCACTGTTAAACAAACTGTGTCTCTCTCTCTCTCTCCCTCTCGCTCTCCCTCCCCAGTTGAAGAAAGACTACCTCGATGGTGTTGGCGATACCCTGGACCTAGTGGTTATTGGAGCGTATCATGGCAGGGGCAAACGGTCTGGGCTGTATGGGGGTTTCCTCCTGGCCTGTCACGAAGAGGACACTGAGGAGTTTCAGACCATTTGTAAGGTGAGACCGATAGCCTGAGGTTCAGAGGGATGTGGGCTCAGTCAGAGGGCCATGTTCTGTCAGGGATTACTGGCTCTGATCTCTGCACTGTGAGAGGCCGTTTTGATTCCAAGCCCATCCCTTTATCGCTCACCGTCCCTGACACCCTGATGCTGTACTCTCTATTTCTCTTGCTCTGTCTCTGCTTCTCTATCTCTGATTCTCTCTCTCTCTCTCTACCCCTTCTCTGTCTCTCTCTGTCACTCTTTCCCTCCTGGTGTGTCTCTCTGTCTCTCTCTCTCTCTCTTTCTTTCTCGCTCCCTCTTTCCATGTCTCTTTCTCCCTTCTGTCTCTATCTCTCCATCCCTCTCTCCTACCTCCCTTTGTCTCCCTCTCCTTGTTTCCCTCCTCTCTCCTTCCCTGCCTCACTCCCTTCCTCTCCCTCACTCTCCCTCCCTCTCTCACTCCCTCTGTGTCTCTCTCCTCTCTTCCACCCCCCCTCCCTCCGTCCCTCTGTCTCTTTCTCCCTCCCTCTGTCTCTCTCTATCTCCCTCCCTCTCTCCTTCCTCCAACCTTCCCTCCCTTTCTCTCTCCTTCCTTCCTTCCTTCCCTCACTTCCTTCTCCTCCTTCTATCTCTCTCTCCCTCTCCTCCCTCCCTTACCCAGCCTCCATCCATCTCTCTCTCTCTTACTCATTTCCTCTCTCTCTCTCTCTCTGCAGATTGGGACTGGATTCAAAGACGAGGAGCTGGAGCATTCATGCGAAATTCTTCAAGGTGAGGACTGAGGCCGAGAGGGTAAGGAGCAGACCATTCAGCCCCCCCCCAGCCTGTTACACGAGCAGGAGGCCATTCAGCCCGTCCACAGATCCTCAGTACAAACTGATGTACCTGAAGTGGAAGTATAAGTGGACTCTGAGTATGTGTCCACGTTTGGCTCCCTCGGTTCGCTCAGTATCACTCCACTGGGGATTTAGAATTCCCCTCATCTCCTCTTCCCACCCACCTCCAGGTTTCATGGAATGGTTTTTGTATCCTCATGACTGTGGAAGCAAAATATCGGTCTGTGACCTTCTTACCATATCTCTCCGTCTCTCTCTCTCTCTCTCTCTCTCTCTCTCTTCATCATCTCTCTGTGTTCTCTCTCTGTCCAATTCTGTCTGTCTCTCTCTCTCTCTCTCTCTCTCTCTCTTCATCATCTCTCTGTGTCTCTCTCTCTGTCCAATTCTGTCTGTTTCTCTCTCTCTCTCTCTTTGTCTCTTTGTGTCTCTCTCTCTGTCCAATTCTCTGTCTGTCTCTCTCTCTCTCTCTCTCTCTTCGTCTCTCTGTGTCTCTCTCTCTGTCCAATTCTCTGTCTGTCTCTCTCTCTCTCTCTCTCTCTTCATCTCTCTGTGTCTCTCTCTCTCTCTGTCCAATTCTGTCTGTTTCTCTCTCTCTCTCTCTTTGTCTCTTTGTGTCTCTCTCTCTGTCCAATTCTCTCTCTGTCTCTCTCTCTCTCTCTCTCTCTTCGTCTCTCTGTGTCTCTCTCTCTGTCCAATTCTCTGTCTGTCTCTCTCTCTCTCTCTCTCTCTTCATCTCTCTGTGTCTCTCTCTCTCTCTGTCCAATTCTGTCTGTCTGTCTCTCTCTTCGTCTCTCTGTGTCTCTCTCTCTCTCTGTCCAATTCTGTCTGTCTGTCTCTCTCTTCGTCTCTCTGTGTCTCTCTCTCTCTCTGTCCAATTCTGTCTGTCTGTCTCTCTCTTCGTCTCTCTGTGTCTCTCTCTCTCTCTGTCCAATTCTGTCTGTCTCTCTCTCTCTCTCTCTCTTCATCTCTCTGTGTCTCTCTCTCTCTCTGTCCAATTCTGTCTGTCTGTCTCTCTCTCTCTCTCTCTCTCTCTCTCTCTCTTCATCTCTCTGTGTCTCTCTCTCTCTCTCTCTGTCCAATTCTGTCTGTCTGTCTCTCTCTCTTCATCTCTCTCTCTGTCCAATTTTCTCTCTCTCTCTATCTCTTCGTCTCTCTGTGTGTCTCTCTCTCTCTGTGTCTCTCTCTCTCTGTCCAACTCTCTTTGTCTCTCTGTGTCTCTCTCTCTCTGTCCAACTCTCTGTCTGTCTCTCTTTCTCTCTCTCGCTTTCTGTCTGTCTCCACACCCCTTCAAAGAGTGAGTGGTTTCTTTACTTACTCTCTTCCTTTTTAAGTATCTGTTGAATCTCCAGCTCCCTGTTCTCTCAGCCCTAGTTACCATTCTCCTCTACTCTGAATCTCTTCCTGCTGATTTTAGTTATTCTTCACCATTTTGTGAATCGGTCTGACCTGCCTCTCGTTTGGGCATAATTCTGAGGTCCCCGGATTTGTAGAGGTTTATTCTGTGTAACCCGAAATTTTAGCATCTGTATCTCTAACTGTATTGATTAATCCCCTAGTCTAGTACACCACAGAAACGCAGTGTGGTAGCAGGCCACTTAACTGACCCTCCAAAAGAGCATCCCACCTAGACCCACCTCTATACCCTATCCCTGTACCCTACCTGCACATCCCTGGACACTATGGGTAATTTAGCACGGCCAATCCCCACCCTCACCTACACATCCCTGGGCACCATGGGTAATTTAGCACGGCCAACCCACCTTAACCTGCACATCCCTGGGCACTATGGGTAATTTAGCATGGCCAATCCACCCTAACCTACACATCCCTGGGCACTATGGGTAATTTAGCACGGCCAATCCACCCTAACCTATACGTCCCTGGGCACCATGGGTAATTTAGTACGGCCAATTCACCCTAACCGACACATCCCTGGGCATTATGGGTAATTTAGCACGGTCAATCCCCACCCTAACCTGCACATCCCTGGGCACTATGGGTAATTTAGCATGGCCAATCCCACCTTAACCTGCACATCCCTGGACACTATGGGTAATTTAACATGGTCAATCCCCACCCTAACCGACACATCCCTGGGCACTATGGGTAATTTAGCACGGCCAATCGCACCTTAACCTGCACATCCCTGGACACTATGGGTAATTTAACACGGCCAATCCCCACCCTAACCCGCACATCCCTGGACACTATGGGTAATTTAACATGGTCAATCCCCACCCTAACCCGCACATCCCTGGACACTATGGGTAATTTAACATGGTCAATCCCCACCCTAACCGACACATCCCTGGACACTGTGGGTAATTTAACACGGCCAATCCCTACCCTAACCTGCACATCCCTGGGCACTATGGGTAATTTAGCATGGCCAATCCCCACCCTAACCTGCACATCCCTGGGCACTATGGGTAATTTAGCCTGCCCGGTTATGGGGTAAGGGACTGGTGGTATTGTCACGAGATTACTAATCCAGAAACTGAGCTAATGGTCTGGGGACCCGGGTTCGAATCCCACCTCGGCAGATGGTTCAACTCGAAATCGATAATTTTTTTAAAAAATCTGAAATTTACAACCTACAGGTGACCATGAAATTATCGTCGGGAAAACTCATCTGGTTCACGGCCGTCCTTTCGGGAAGGAATTCTGCCACCCTTACCTGGTCTGGGCCTGCGTGTGACTCCAGGCTCACAGCGATGTGGTTGACTCCGAGCAGCCCTCTGGGGCAATTAGGAGTGGGCAATAAATGACGCGACCCTTGTCCCATGAATGAACAAAGAGATAAAGTACACTCTACGCCTGGGTTAAAGTCACGAGGTTTTTGCCACCCCCATTTGTATCACAATGTCACCCTAATGGATGGGTGTCCTTGGGGTGCTCCACATTCCCCCAGGTGACCTGGCCAGGCTGAAATGTCCATTGTGTTCAGGGTAAATACTCTCATAGGGAAATAGGTCTGGGTAGGTTACTGTTCGGAGGGTTGGTCTGGACTTGTTGGGCCAAGAGGCCTGTTTCCATCCTGTAGTGAATCTAATCTAAACTCTCTCTCGCTCTCTGTCTCCCCCCACCTCCCTCCCTCCCCAAACACAGGAACACGTCATCGACGCCCCTCGCCCCTACTATCGCTGGGATCACTCGGCTGAACCTGATCAGTGGTTTGACGCAGCTCAGGTCTGGGAGGTCAAGTGCGCTGATCTCTCCATCTCCCCGGTTTACAAAGCAGCGTTGGGACTGGTGCGTGACGCTGAGGGAGGGGGAACGGGGCGGACAGAGAGAGACAAGAGTGGGGTAGGGGAAGAGAGATCAGGGCTGGGGCGTGGGGTGGGGTCGAGAGTGAGGGCAGGGCTGGGGGTGGAGAGAGGAAAGGGATATTGAGGAGGTTGGGTGGGGGAGGGTTAATGAGAGGACGGGGCAAGTGTCTGGAGTGACGAGGCAGTGAATCGAGTTAGATGGTGTGCTCCCCCTCTATCTATGCCCACCTCCCTCAATGTCCTCCCTCTCCCCCCTTCCTTTCTCTGTCTGTTCCCTG
Source organism: Chiloscyllium punctatum (assembly GCF_047496795.1). Classification (NCBI taxonomy): domain Eukaryota; kingdom Metazoa; phylum Chordata; class Chondrichthyes; order Orectolobiformes; family Hemiscylliidae; genus Chiloscyllium; species Chiloscyllium punctatum. The sequence continues at coordinate 3,272,824 of NW_027309797.1, read as the reverse complement.
CTTCCCCCAGATTCTTCCGCCCTCCCCCCCTCTCTCTCTCTCCCTGTGTCCTTCTCCAACCTCCTTTCTCCCCTCAGTCCTCCATTCCCCCCCCCTCTCCTTCCCCCATCCCTATGCCCCCCCACCCCCATTACTGAGTTTACTGGTCTCACTGCTGATCTTGACCCTCAGGTGGACGAAGAGAAGGGAATCTCGTTGCGGTTCCCTCGGTTTCTCCGTATCCGAGATGACAAGAAACCTGAGAATGCTACAACCAGCCAACAGGTACCAGGAACAGGGGGAGCGAGCGAGGGAGGGAGGAGGATGGAGGGAGGGAGAGAGGGAGACAGAGAGAGAGAGAGAGCGAGACTGACACAGACGCTGAGAGGGAGAGAGACAGGTGTAGGTGGACAACCAGCTGACATACTGGGAACAGGGGGAGGGAGGGAGGAGGATGGAGGGATGGAGAAAGACAGAGTGAGAGAGAGAGAGACAGACACAGACCCTGAGACTAAGAGGGAGAGAGAGAGAGAGAGACTGACATAGATAGACAACCAGCTGATATACTGAGAACAGGAGGAGCAAGGGAGGGACAGAAACAACCACAGAGAGAACACCACAGAGAAACCATCCAACAGATACAGGAGGATACAGCCAACAGGAACAGAGAGAGAGAGAGAGAGAGAGAGACACGTGGAGAGGCTGAGACCGAGAGAGGTACAGACAGTGAGCGAGAGAGAAAAAGAGAGAGCAACTGAGAAAGAGGGACAAAAAGAGACAAAGAGAGAGATACAGACCAAGAATGGAGTAGTCTGAGAGGGAGAGCAAGGTAGACAGAGACAGACAGAGAGACCCAGACACCCAACCATCCAGTACTGGGAACAAGCGGTCAGGGATGAGATCTTGGGGAGAGTTCTTGTGGACATGCCAAGGATCCCATGGTTGAGGAATGGGTGTGGTGGATGTGGGACCGAGGAAGGGAATCCTTGTCCTTGGTTTGTTGACCAGCTGGTGCCTCTCTGTCTCTCTCCACAGGTGGCTGACCTCTACAGGAAACAGCAGCAGGTCCAGAACCAACAAGGGGTTATCGATGGAGAGCTGGAGGATTTGGACTGAGTATGGCCTGGGTTCCCTGAGCCACGTCCCCGCTTTCCTCCCCTCGGAAGGGGAGCCGGTGCCCGAGGGATCATCCCGACATTCCCGGGAAAATTGGCGACCGGATGAGTGCCGGCTTCCTGAGAGCTCTCCTTGGTCCGTGAATAAACAGCAGTTTTTGTAAATAGCCCGTTATGTCTCTGATTAACTTTCTGCCATGTCCAGGGAATCACCAAGTGTGGGGTTCCCAGAACATGAAGTAGATTGGATTGGTGCTGAGAGAGAGAGAGACAGACAGACAGACTGGGTGTGGGATGAGGGTTAGAGGTGATGGGTTTATATGGTGCTGTCGGTCTGAGGAGGCTTGGCAAGTCGCTGTAGTGTGTCTTGGAGCCGGGACGTACTGCTGCTGCTGTGTGAATGGTGGGGGGAGTGAGTGTTGAAGGTGGGGATTACCGTGTTGCTCAAGCGAGGGGCTGGGAGCTGCTTTTTTTTTCTGCATGGTGTCGAGCTTCTTGGGTGTCGTCAGAGCCACACCCATCCAGGCAAGTGGCAAGTTTCCCTTCACACTTGTGCCTGGTCGATGTTTGACAGGCTTAACGTGAGAGCCAGGAGGTGAGTTACTCATTGCAAGATTTCCAGCCTCTGACCTGCTCTTGAAGCTGCTGTATTGACATGAAGGACAGTTCAATTTCTGCCCTAGGATACTGATAGCGGGGGGGGGGGGGAGGGATTCAGTGACAGTAACAACATTGAACGTCAAGGGGGCGATGGTTAGATTCTCTCTCAATGGGAACCCCCAGGATGTTGATAGTGGGGGGGGGAGGGGGGGATTCAGTGATGGTAACACCATTGAACGTCAAGGGGGCGATGGTTAGATTCTGTCTCAATGGGAACCCCCAGGATGTTGATAGTGGGGGGAGGGAGGGGGGATTCAGTGACGGTAACACCATTGAACGTCAAGGGGGCGATGGTTAGATTCTCTCTCAATGGGAACCCCCAGGATGTTGATAGTGGGGGGGGAGGGGGGGATTCAGTGATGGTAACACCATTGAACGTCAAGGGGACGATGGTTAGATTCTCTCTCAATGGGAACCCCCAGGATGGTGATAGTGGGGGGGGAGGGGGGGATTCAGTGACGGTAACACCATTGAACATCAAGGGGGCGATGGTTAGATTCTCTCTCAATGGGAACCCCCAGGATGTTGTTAGTGGGGGGGGAGGGGGGGATTCAGTGACGGTAACACCATTGAACATCAAGGGGACGATGGTTAGATTCTCTCTCAATGGGAACCCCCAGGGTGTTGATAGTGGGGGGGGAGGGGGGGATTCAGTGACGGTAACACCATTGAACGTCAAGGGGGCGATGGTTAGATTCTCTCTCAATGGGAACCCCCAGGGTGTTGATAGTGGGGGGGGAGGGGGGGATTCAGTGATGGTAACACCATTGAACGTCAAGGGGAGGCGATGGTTAGATTCTCCGATATCGGTGAGCAGCATTTGCGTGGCGTGAACGTTACTCGCCAGCCCGGATCTTGTCCTTGATCTTGTCACACTGCTTCAGGAACGGTGAATGAAGCCGAACGTTGTGTAACAATCGGAGAACATCTTACGATGGAGGGAAGGTCATTGAAGCAGCCGAAGGTGGTTGGGTCTGAGGACGCTCTCCTGAAATAATGGATGGTCGTTTCATGGTCGTCATCGCTGAGACTAGTTTTCTTGCTGCTTGATTAACTCAGCTTAAATTCCAGCAAGTGCTGTTGGTTTTAAGGGAGGAGGCAAGACTGGGGAAACCGCAGTTTAATAGCTCCAGTACACAGGTGGGTTTATGCTCTTGGTCATCCCAAGATCCTCTGTGCCCTCCCAACATTGTTCAGTTCTTCTGCTAAAGATGCAGCCCCTTTACACTTTCATGTTTCAGTTTCGCAGTCATCACGTTAGAACAAAAAAACAGTGGGAGAGACTTGTCTCCAGGCTTGGGGCCCCTCACCTGCAGAGAGATTCCAGCCAGGGGATGTGTTCGGTTGACCAGGAAATGACCAGGTAGCATCAGGCTGGTGATCGCTGGGATCCATAAATCAACAAACCAGTGGGTGTATTCCACTGAATGTGTGCACACACGTGCCAAGTGCTCTCGTATCTCTCTCTCTCTCTCTCTCTCTCTTTACTACTTTCAAGGTAGCTGTATAAACGCAACTGAGGTTTAGTTGCTCATCTTTTTTTTTGCCCAAAATGCAGCATTTACTTCCTCGGGCCTTGAAAAATACTGTAGAAAAAGCTGTAGATTTTACCCTCTGTTCTGACTTGCATGTGACTCCCAGCAGTGCAGTGACTGAGTTGCCCGCTGAGGAAGACTAGCACGCATCTCAGTTCTTGACCAACCATAATGGGCACACAGTTCCCATGAAAGATGAAAGTGTTTAAGACATTGCAACGTTCCAGAGTGATTACAGTTCAGAGAGAGGTCCCTTTACCTGAACCAGCTCTTCAAGTGAGCTTCCTTGCAATCTTCCTGCCTTTTCCTCATATTCTCTGCACTTGACATTTCTATCTGAATAACTATCCAATGCCCCCTTAAGTGCGATAGGGTTAGGGTCAGGCTCAGCGTTAGGGTCAAGCTTAGGGTTAGAGTTGGGTCACGGTTAGGGTAAGGGTTAGGTTTTGGGTCAAGGTTAGGGTTAGACTTGGCTCACGGTTAGGGTCAGGGTTAAGGCTAGGAATAAGGTCAGGGTAACGGTTGGGGTTATTTTTGGGACATGGTTAGGTGTTAGGTTACGGACAGGGTTAGGGGTTAGGTTTAGAGTTCGGGTTAAGGTTTGGATTGGGCTTAGGGTAAGGGATGTGTTAAGGTTAGGGTTCAGCGTCGGGTTAGAGTTAGGGATAAGGTCAGGGTAACGGTTGGGGTTATGTTTGGGAAATGGTTAGGGTTAGGTTACAGGCAGGGCCAGGGTTAGGGGTTAGGTTTATAGTTAGCGTTAAGGTTTGGATTAGGCTTAGGGTAAGGGATGGGTTAAAGTTAGGGTTCGGTGTTGGGTTAGGGTTGGGGCTAGAGTTAGGGTCAAGGTCAGGGTTAGGCCCGTAATAAGGTTAGGGGGAGGGTTAGGATTAGGGTTTGGGTTAGGTTTAGGGTTATGGTCAGTGTCAATGTTAGGGTTAGGATTAAGGTTACGGTGAGGGGTTGGGGCTAGAGTTGGGTTAGGTCAGTGTCAGGGTGAGGGACAGGGTTATGCTCAGGGTTAGAGTTAGGGTCAGGGTTAGGGTTAAGTGAGGGGTTAGTGTTCAGGGTCGGTTTAGGGTTGGGGCTAAAGTTGGGTTAGTGTCAGTGTCAGTGTCAGGTTGAGGGCCAGGGACAGGGTTACGCTCAGGGTTAGAGTTAGGGTTTGGGTTAGACTTATAGAGCTAGGGTCAGGGTTAGGGTTAGGGTTAGGTTTAGGATTAAGGTCAGGGTTAGCGTTTGGGTCTCCTGACATAGGGTTAGGATTAGTCTCCACAGGGTTAGGGTTAGGGTTTGGGGGTTAGGGTTAGGGTAAGGGTTTGTCTTATGGTCGTGTTAGGGTGAGAGTGAGGGTTTATAATTAGTGTGAGAGTAAGGGTGAGGGATAGGGTTAAGTTTAGCGTTAGGCTTAGGGTGAGGGGTTAGGATTAGGTCCGAGTTAGGATGTGGGTTAGAGTGAGGGTAAGGTTTAGGTTTAGGATTAGGTTTAAGGTTAGGATTAGTGTTAGTGTGTTGTGTCGGTGAGGCTGACGGTAAGGGCTAGGGTTGGCTTATGGTTAGGGTGAGGGTGAGTGTGAGGATGAGGGTACGGGCTTAGGGTGAGGTTTAGGTTAAGGTTACAGTTAGAGGTAGAGTTAGGGTGATGGTGAGGTGCAGGGTGAGAATATGGGTTATGTTTAGTGTTAGGGTCAGGTTTAGGGAGTGGGTTACCTGTGATAGGGTTAGGTTTAGGGTTAGAGATAGGGTTACCTGCGATAGGGTTAGGTTTAGGGTTAGAGATAGGGTTGCATTAGGGTTATGGTTAAAGTTAGAGTTGTGGTTAGAGATATGGTTAGGGTGAGGGTTAGACTTAGGGTTAGGGTGAGAGTGCGGGTTAGGATTACCTGCGATAGTGTTAGGTTTAGGGTTAGGATTAGAGATACGGTCAGGGTGAGGGTTTAGGGTTAGGGTGAGAGTACGGCTTTGGGTTAGGGTTCGGTTTACAGTTTGGGTTACCTCTGATAGGATTAGGGTTAGGTTTATGGTTAGGGATAGGATTACCTGCGATACGGTTAGGGATATGGTCAGGCTTAGTGTTTGGGTTAGCCTCAGAGTTGCGATAGGGTTAGGATTAGGGTTAGGGTTACCTGCAATAGAGTTAGGATTAGGGTTATGGTTATTGTTAGGGTTTTGTTCGGGTCAGGGTTAAGGTTATCTGCAATATGGGTATTGTTCGGTTAGTGTTCGTGATAGGGTTAAGGTTAGGTTTAGGGTAGGGTTAGCGTTAGGCTTGCGATAGGGTTATGGTTAGGGTTGTGATAGAGTGAGGGTTAGGGGTAGGGTTTTCAGTGATAGGGTTAGTGTTAGGGTTAGGTTTGGAATTGGGTTAGGGTAGGGTTAGGATTAGGCTTGCGATAGGGTTTAGGGTAGTGTTAGGGTTAGGTTTGTGATTGGGTTAGGGTTAGGTTTAGGGTAGTGTTAGGGTTATATTTGCGATTGGGTTAGGGTTAGTGTTAGGGTTATTTGCGATAGGGTTGGGGTTAGCCTTATGGTTATGGTTAAGGTTAGGGTGAGTGAATAGGGTTGGGTTAGCATTAGGGTTAGTGTTCCAGTTAGGGTTAGGAGGGGTGAAGGCTAGGGTGGGAATAAGGTGTAGGATTAAGGTTCATCTTTGGATTAGGATTAGGGATAGGTTTAATGTTATGGTTAAGGGATTCAGTTTAGGGTTAGGGTGAAAGTTAAGGTGAGCATTATTGATGTTCAAGTTAGGGTTAGGATTCAACTTAGGTTTAGGGTTAGGGTAAGGGTTAGGCTTAGGGTGAGAGTGATGTTTTAGTGTTCGGGTGAGAGTTAGGGTTCGGGTTAGAGTGAGATTGAGGGCGAGTTTTTAGGCTTATGGTGAGAGTGAGGGTTAGGGTTAGGGTTAGGTTTAGAGTTAGGATTAGAGTGAGAGTGAGGGCGAGTGTTTAGGGTTACAGTGAGAGTACTGGTGAGGGTTAGGGTTAGGGTTAGAGTGAGAGTGAGGGTGAGTGTATAGGGTTACGGTGAGAGTGAGGGTTAGGGATAGGATTAGTCTTAGGGTGACTGAGAGCGTGAGTGTTCGGGTTAGGGTGTGGGTTAGGTTTAGATGTAGGGTTAGATTTAGTGTTATGTTTGGGGTTAGGGTTGGAGTTAATTTTGGGGTTAGGGTGTCAGTTAGGTTTAGGTTTACTGTAATGGTTAGAGTTAGTGTAAGTGTTAGGGTCAGGGTTAGAGTTAGGGCGAAGGTGAGGGTGAGGGAAAGGGTTTAGGGTTAGGGTGAGTGTGAGGGTTTATGGTTGGGGTGTGAGTACCAGTTAGGGTTAGGGTGAGGGTTACCTGCGATAGTGTTAAGGTTAGGATTAGGGTTTTGGATTAGGGTTCAGGTTTGGGTTCAGGTTAGTGTTAATGTTGTGTTTAGGGTGATGGTTACTGTGACAGTGTTAGGGTTAGGGTTAGCATTACCTGCAATAGATTTTGTGTTAGGGTCAGGCTTAGGTTTAGGGTTAAGTTTAGGTTTAGGTTAGGGTTAGGGTTAGGGTTAGGGATAGGGACAAGGTGAGGGTTAGGGTTAGTTTAGGGCTAGGGTTTGGGTTAGGGTTATCTGCGATAGGGTTATCGGGTTAGGGTTACATTTAGGGTTTGGGTCAGGGCTATTGCTAGGTCTGTAGCTAGTGTTTGAATTAAGGTTTGATTAATGTAAGGGTTAGCTTAAAGATTTGGGCCAGTGGTAGGAATAGGAATAGGATTTGTGTTAGGCATTGGGCTAGAGCTAGAGTTAGGTCTAGGCTTCGCGCTAGGTCCAGCGCTAGGGTTCAGTCTATAGTTTGTGTAATGGTTAGGGTTATGGCTTTTGTTAGGGTTAGGGTTAGGGCTATGGGTAGGGCTACGTGTAGGGTGAGGGTTAGTGTTAGGATTTGGGCAGGGGCAACGGTTAGGGCTAGAGTTAGCGTGAGGGCTAGGGTTAGAGTTAGGTTTAGGGATAAGGTTAGGGCTAGGTCTATACTTGGGTTAAGGTTTGGTTAGGGTTAGGCGCTTGGGCTAGCACTCGGGCTAGGTTTAAGTTTAAGATTAGTTTTAGGGTTAGGCTAAAGTTTATGGTTTGGGTTAGGTTTAAGTTTAGTGTTAGGTTTAGTGTTAGGTTTATGGTTAGTGTTAGGGAGACAAGGGCAGGGAAGGAAATTGGAAAGCTCAATGTTGAGTCCTCTGGGCTGTAGGCTGCCTCTCCCCCTGCCTAGTTTACTGCATCTCATGCTCCCGATGTGGTTTTTTTGACATCGGGGAAATCAAACATGAACTTAAGGAATGGTTTGTCATGCAGCTCGTCTAGGCTGCAGGAACCAACCAGATCTTCCAGCCACCATCTATTTTAATTCCCCTTCCCACTTACTTTCCGTCATGACAATTCTTGGCATCCTCCTTTGCCACAATGAACCAAGCCACTAATTGGAGGAACAACACCTCATCTTCTGCCTTGGCAGACAACAGCTCAGAGGACTCAACCTACTATCACACAAAGAGACCTTGTGGAGTGCTGGTTCCTTCAAAGTGCCATCGCAGGTAGACAGGACAGAATTGTCTGGAAATGGCCTATTTACGTTTTATTTCCCAGAAGTTCCCATGTGCTTTGGTTTTGCGCAGTTATCTCGAGGTGAGACTTCATCAAAAGATGAGTGAAAATTCAAATTGACCCACGCACTGGTTCTTCCTGATCCGTTCCTGATCTCGCTGGCATGGGGCATTAAGATATGCCCTTTGAAGCCCTGGGTTGCAATCGATTTCACAGCTTCCTGTATTCTGCTTTTCAGGCTCCATTCAGACTGTCGTCCAGCCACCTAGTGACATCCCAGACTCTAGAACAAGGGAGACATTGAACTGCCTGGTGTCACATCTCCATCCTCACAGACATCTGCCTTGTCCCCTTACAATGCCATCTCTCTCTATCACTATTGCTCTTCCAATTATTTTATTTTCTGCAGAAATTAAAATGCAGAGATTCCTTGACACTGGGAAAATACCTAATGTTATTTAAAAAGGGAGTGAGGCAGAAACCAGGAAACAACAGGACCAGTTCATTTAAATTCTCTTTGAATAATAGTGTTAAGTGTTTTAATCTTTGTGTTCCTAACAGTTACACATGTCCTGTATTGAAGTAATTCATGCTGGTATTTCAGATGGTGGGTGCTGTCTCACAGGGTGATGCAAGGACAATGTGGGGACCCAGTGGAACATTTGTCTTAAAAGAAAAACTTAAGGAAATGTCTCGGTGGAACTTCTGATCCCTTTTCATCAGCCAGCAGCAAGGAAGCACCCACCTGATGAAATACCAGCATGGATTACTTCAATAGTATAGCACAGGACGTGCCGAATTCTCCTGAACCACGGAGGATAAAAAAAATTAACATTTTTGTCCACAGTCTCCAGGGATGCGCAGCTTCGTTGGATTGTCATGGGAAATGCAGGGTTTTTTTTTTTTGACCCTCCAGAGAGTGACCCACCCAGACCCATTTCCCTCTGACTACTGCACCTAACACTACGGGCAATTTAGCATGGCCAATTCATCTGAGCTGCACATCTTCGGACTGTGGGAGGAAACCCACGCAGACACGGGGAGAAAGTGCAAACTCCACACGGTCATCCCAAGGTTACAGGGATTGTGTTGTGTGTGGGTGTGGGTGGAATGCTCTTCGGTGGGGGGTGAGGGGGGGGGGGGGGGGGTGCAGATTTGATTGACCTAGTGCCCCCTCTGTCTGCACTCCAAGGGATTCTATAAATCGCAGGCAGCTGGATGGCTGCTTTGTGATGCAGAGTGATACCAAGGGGCTGAGTTACCCATACCAGCTGAGGTCACCCTGAAGGCCCTGCGTTCTCAACCTTGGGGTGGCCGTCAGATTAAGCTCACCAAGCTGTCCCCTCTTTGTAGTGAGAGGGTGACCCTCTAGGACAATGCTGACTTTAGTAAAACTAAATATTAGAACATCTGGAAACATTGAAGAAGAGAAACCTTACAATTCACAGGCGGTTCTGTGAAGGACATTTTCTCATTTTTGTTTTTACTGCTTGCCCTGAGACTCTGTCCCTCTCTCTGCCAAAACCACCTCCCCCCTCCCCTCCCCACCCCCCCACACACCATCCCAATAGATATAGAAACAAAGATGCAGGCATGCTCCACCATTCGCTATGATCATGTCTGATCATTCATGTCGGTAGCCTGTTTCTGCTTTCGACGGTATGGTCCGTTTTACCCCGAGAACTGTATCTAGCTCATTCTTTAAGGCATTTAATATTAAGGTCTCAAACACGGTCTAGGGGCAAAGAATTCCACTGGCTCACCACTCTCTGGGGTAAAGACGTTTCTCTTCAGCTCAGCACTAAATACAATGTCCCACGTTCGGGATAGGCAGCAAAAAGTGGTTGAGCAGAAGATGATAAACAAGTTCAGGATTCATGAGAAAGGTCTCAAACGGAAGTTTGGTTGATGTCACAGTACAGGTGAGCCTAATTCACTGCGCAATCTCTCTCTCTCTCTCTGTATGTGTCTCTGTCTCACTCACACACACACGTGCGCACACACACACACACACACACACACACAAAAGCAAGTATACACCCACTCCCTCTCATATACTCACACATTTAATCTGACCCTCTCTCATGCAAACACACATACAGAGCACACACTCACACGAACCCTTCCAAGTTTGCACAGATACAAACACATTCCTTCATGGGCACTCACACATACACATTCTCTCTCTCTCTCTCTCTCTCTCTCATGCACGCACGCACACATGTAAGTCTTTCGGCTGAATTTGTATTTGCAGATTGTACTTGCAGATACTTTACATTTTTCTCAAATAATGCACAATCTGCAGGGTGTTGATGCAGCAGTCAATCCATGGAAAATGACGCAAATCCCACTTTCGACATAGAACCAATCTGACTTAAATTGGCATACACACAGACTATAAACTCACAACTTTAACGCATTGTTTGAGCTGAGATGTTACTTTTTAAAAATAAAATATTGCGTTATCTGAAGAATTATACTGAAAAGAAATTATGGGGTTTACAAATGAAGCCAAACTTAAAAAGTTTAACAACAATACGCTTCATTTTTTTCTCAGAATATCTTTTAAGTTACGTTACACAGCAATCGTTTGCAATAAACTCTGTGTCTTATGTTCCTGCTCCACAAGTCCCTGATGAACAAGCAAGGTTCGAAAGCTAGTGTTTCCAAATAAACCTGTTGGATTGAAACCTGGTGTGATTTTCAAGAAAGAAATTTTGGAAGGGCGAGGTTTGCGTCAATCTGTGTTCAGAGGAGGAAGAGGCAATTTGATTTGAAAAATAGAAGATCCTGGCGGATTTTGATAGCGCAGATATGGAGAGGAGCGTTACTCTTACGGAAGAGATGAGAAAGAAGGGTTGTTTTCACAAGGTCAATGGTTGCTTATTTAAAACCAGAAGTGATAATTTTACTTCGCTCACAATGTTTTACCTTTTGAACCACTCTTCATGAAAAGCGCGGCAAAACAGAATATTTTAAGGCAAAGTTAAATGGAGGCTTGTTGATAGTAGGGGGCTGTATGAAAAGTTTATCAGGGTTTGGCAGAAATGTGGATTGAAGTAACGATCAGATGGAACATAATCATTGTGAAAATTGTATTCATTCTTGTTTGTACAGGATCTGGCAGGTGTGACATAAAATGCAAAATTGAAGTTTCAATGTAAAGTTTTAAGGAACCTCGTGGGTCCGAATGCTGAAATCACGAGTTTTGTCAACAGTGGAATGAAAACTGTAGATTCAAATGTTTGTTTTATATTACTTTGTTTTTTGCCGTGTCACTAATTGCAGACATGGAATCTATGACACTTCCGAGGCATAATAGATTCCACTAATGAACGCATTGAGCAAAAGTAAGCAATGTGTGACTTAATACTTTTTCACACAGAAAACAACAATGTGAATGAAAATGGCTGCCACTTCCTGAAAATTGCAAGAAGGGGCTTCAGACCGAGTTCACGCCAGAGCAATGCAACAAAGCAAAAGAAGACTGCAAATTTGCTTTAATGTGTCTCAAAAGTTTGCTTTCTTTCAGAGCGATTGGAGATTTTGTTTATTTGCAACATTTAAGAGGCATTTGGATGGGTAATATGAATAGGAAGGGTTTGGAGGGATATGGGCCAGGTGCTGGCAGGTGGGACTAGATTGGGTTGGGATATCTGGTCGGCATGGACGGGTTGGACCGAAGGGTCTGTTTCCGTGCTGTACATCTCGATGACTCTATAAACGTTTTTGATTACTGAGTAGATTCCCATTGATGAGAAAACAAACTGTCTTTTTTGTGCATTTGGAAACAAATCCCGTCAGTGCAGAAGTCGGATAATTAGCTGTCCTTTTGTAACTGCCCTATAAGCTATTTATTTGAGAATTTTCTGAATGATACAACATGTGCAAATTATTGAAGAAATTGGGTTGTCATAACCTTTGTTTTCATATTCCAGTCCGACTGTCATTGGATTGAAACTCCGCTTCAGGCTTATTAAAATGACTTTATTGTGAATGTAGATATTTAATTTATAACACTTTTCAGTTCTGAAAACATCAACAGCCCAAAGAGCAATGGAGCCGGTGATTCTGGTTCTCCAGAAACTAAGGGGTTAATCGAAAATTAAGGTTCATACAAAATGTGACTTTGGACAGAAAGCTTGCAGATCTCTTTGTTCTGTGCAAAGAAAGGAGAGCTAACGTCTTGAGTTGAATGATTCTTGTTCAGACTTGCAGATTTCTGAAAGATTGGTCCCTTGATTTAACGTGAACTTTTCTTTCTCTCTGCGGATGCTGCAAACCTGTTGAATGTCTCCGGCAACTTATTTTCTTCTTTCAGATTGTCAGTTTCCACAGTTTGTTATTTTACATTGAAGAAACGATTGATGGTCAATCAAATCTTTGGATGTAGGTTTACTCGCTGAGCTGGAAGATTCATTTCATCACCTCCACCCATCCCCCCATCCCCCCCAGTAGGGAACATCTTGAGTAGGCCTCCGGTCGAAGCACTTTTGATAAATAGTTGCAAGTTTCTAGTTGCAAGTTTGGGTTTTTTTTTGGGTTGGTGATGCCATTTCCTGTGGTGATGTCATTTCCTGTTCTTTTTTTCCCTCAGGGGTGGCAGACGGTGTCTAACTTGATGTGTTTGTTGATAGAGTTCAAGTTGGAATGCCATGCTTCTAGAAATTCTCCTGTGTCTCTCTGTTTAGCTTTTCCTAGAATGAATGTGTTGCCCCAGTCGAAGTGGTGTCCTCTCTCACTAGTATAACGATACTAGTGAGAGAGAGTCATGTGGTTTTGTGACCAGTTGATGTTCAGGTATCCTGGTGGCTAGTTTGTCCAATGTAGTGTTTGTTACAGTTTTTGCACGGTTAACTGAGCATGGCTTAACACAGTATTTAATTCAACATTTCTTGCCCTCAAATTTCAGGTCCATGCAATGAGAGTAAACATATTGCAGAAATTGACTACTAACTCTGTTTCCCAACACTATTACGTACCCCACCCGCCCCACTCCATCCTTTAAAAAAAAACTCCTGCAAACTTCTGTGAAATTTGAACAAAATCCCCATATACTATAACCAGACCTTTAGAAGATGGAACTTTTAATAACAAAAACTAAGCAATCACGAGCTGAAATATTGAATTATCAAGTTTACTTTTAAAGGATTTAAATGGACTGAGGGTGGCACGGTGGCTCACGGGATAGCACTGCTGCTTCACAGCGCCAAGGACGCGGGTTCAATTCCCGTCTCGGGCAACATTCTGTGTGGAGTTTGCACTTTCTTCCCCGTGTCTGTGTGGGTTCCTCTGGGTGCTCCGGTTTCCTCCCACAGTCCAAAGATGTGTAGGTCAGGTTAATTGGCTATGCTAAAATTGCTCATAGTGCAATGTAGGGGAATGAGTCTGGATGGGTGGCTCTTCAGAGGGTCAGTGTGGCCTTCTTGGGCCGAAGGGCCTGGTTCCATACTGTAGGGAATCTAATCTGAATGTTTTAAATGTTTCTTTTCTTATATTCTTGCTTTTTTTAAAAAAAAAAGTCGGAACAAGAGCCTTGACGGCCCAGACTGCGAAGATGCTGGAAATGCATTTTCTCCAGAATTTAGCGCAGAAATAAAAAAAAACATAAATTCGATGTGAAGTGGGACTAAATTCAGATTTGGCCAGAACTTTGGTCCTTTTTGAAAGTATCCCCCAGTTCTACAGCATCATTACAGATCATTACAGCCCCTCATATTTGCATAATTCCTGCTAATTAGAGGGATTTCTTTCTTTTTGAAAAAAAAAGTTATATCAGGTCAGTAGACAATTTGCAAAATTGTCTGCATTTGAGTTTCCATCTCATTGTTTCTAACTCATTTACATTTATCGAATTAAACAAAATTTTTCTTTCCTTTGTCCTTCTTTGTCGATGCCCCAGTGGAAAATTCTAGAAGGGAACATTGATTGCCCCTTAGCATCCAGATCTACTTACAGCAATGCTAAACCGTTAAACTACAGATATTCTCTGGAAGTTTGGAGAACAAACCATCTCGTGTAATCACACGTCTGGTCTGTCAACTAATGAGGAAATAAGATGTCGAGCCTTCTGTCTAAAGGATTTATTTTCAAATGTTTACGAGTCATTCAGAAATGGAAGTCCTTTTTCATTCAATTCGTGCTTTATAACCATGTGTTGCTGGGGACATTTGACAATCCAGATTGGCAGGAGGAATGGAATCAAAGTTCAACAGACATCAGTGTAACCATGAGGGAACAACTTTGATTTGATATGATTTTGGTGTAGTGTGGTTTTGCTTCGTTTGGAATACAACATTGTGCATAGGGAAAGTTGGATAATTATTGATGTTTTCAAACTGTTTCGTGCAATGCAACATATTCAAAGTTTGTGCAAATCTGCATTGAAACAATTGTCTGCCTTACAAGGTGAGATTGTTTAGCTACTACAAGAATGTTTCTACAAGTATGAAATAGTGGCAAAAACAAAATTCTGGATCCATGCATGATGACACAAGGGGTAATCATTGTTGATAACCACAGTGCAAAACGAGTTGAATGTAGTTAGTTCAGATGGAAACTGAAGAAGTAAATGAGAGTGGCAAATAATATTAAGAAGGAATTCAAACGTCACTCTTAGTCACTAACCGTGAAGGAATAGCAAAAGAATGAGCCTAATGATTGTAAATCCCCTGCTTAAACTGTATAGAGGCAGATGCCTGGCTGAGGTCTGAGGAAGAGGAAGTGTATGTTGAATTCATGAGGAAAAACTAATTCATTAACATGGATGAGTTCGAGTTCGATAGAACTAAAGAAAGGGTAAAATAAAATAAAATTGAAGATACTGAAATCTGAAACAAAAAAAAAGATTGCTGGACAAACTCAGCATGTCTGGCAGCAAATGTGACGAGAAAGCAGAATTAATGTTTTGAGTACTGTGACCGGTTGAATGTCTCCAAAATCCTCTGCTTAAATTCGAAACACTGAATGTTTCTGTGTTGTGTTGGTAGCTGATATACACTGCATTGTAGACACCTGACGATACTGAGAAAAATCACCTTGAAGCTAAATTGGAACTGTCCACAACAAGCTAATTCATTATAATAAAGAATTATAATAATGACTGATCATCCAACTCTGTAGCCTAATCCTGCTTCTTCCCATTCCAGCTGATCCCGTTTACCCCAAGTGGGATACGTAACCACATCACTAATGATGTGCTGAGGCAAAGGTGCCTTGCAGCTGCGAAACAGGCTTTGAGTCAAAACTCTGTCCGAATTCTGAAGTTGAGGGTTGACGTTTACCGGAAAAGGAAGTGACCTTCAAAAAGTGAGTTTGACCCAATGCCATGCTTCATTTGCAATAAAGTTATGCCAAACGAAATTACTGGAGAACTGGGTGGCCTCATGTTAAATCAACGGAAATGTGTTCACGAGGATGTAAATGTTTCTGAGCTGTGTAACACATACCACAGAAACAATGGTATGGACACCGCTCAGTGGCATTTTAGGTTGATGAGGAACCAGCTTTTCAATTGTTTGCATAGTTTCTCGCTAATCCCAAAGAACAAAAATATTCAGCACTTAGTGGAGGGCAAGCAGCAGTTGAACGTGAAGGTGTTGAATTTACCTCAGACTGAAATTTCGAGACTATATAGCAAATGCAATCTGCTGAATAAATGCCTTGACTGCATTCGCCTGTTATTTTTTTTTATTCTGTTACACCTGCCGACACAACTGATCACGAGCTGATTTTGCCCTCAGGGTTACTTCTTGCAAATTTGCTGAGGAATTTTTAAGGGAGCATTCGCGATCTTGTGCAGTTTAACATTTCGAGTATAACGTTGTTTATTAATGAAATGAACTGAGCAGGGTTTGAAATGCACCGTTTTGAGACTTGCTTTTTTTTTCCAATGGCTGAAAACCACTTAAAAATTATTCATCTTTTCTTTGAGATTCTACAGTGTAGAAACAGGCCCTACCACCCAACCCGACCCTTCGAAAAGTTACTCACCC
This sequence comes from Chiloscyllium punctatum, assembly GCF_047496795.1. Taxonomy (NCBI): domain Eukaryota; kingdom Metazoa; phylum Chordata; class Chondrichthyes; order Orectolobiformes; family Hemiscylliidae; genus Chiloscyllium; species Chiloscyllium punctatum. The sequence goes on along the minus strand of NW_027309797.1, from coordinate 3,256,974 downwards.
AGACCCATACCCCTGACTAATGCACCGAAGAAGGGACAGTTTAGCATGGGACCACTGAGTGACCGTGCCATCCTCAGGGTTTGTGATCAACTGCAGAACAATACACTTTAACAGACCGAGATTTCAAGAAATGATCATCTCAGTTCTGCAGAAAAGAAAACATAGATGGTAAATTACATTTGATTTGACATGAGGCTGAATTGTATTTTTAATTTGGACGGTAAAAATGCGAGAGTGCATTCTGGAGAACCAGACCATCCTCTTTCAGGAAGGCATCCCACAAAGCAGGGTGGCAAACAACATTCCAACCCATAATAATCATATTAAATAAGCTATTTGATTTGGATCAGTGCATTATTTCTGGAGATTGGTTTGCTAAGACTTTTCAGTGCGATTCATCATTTTTTCTTCCTTTGGATTCTTTCCTGCAATGTCCATTTTTGGAGTTATTCATTTTGGATTGTCATTGGCCAAGTTTGCGTTAATGATGAATTATTGAGAAGGAATTGTTACCCTCTTCATAACCACTTCACGACAAGCTTTCCTGTAAACTCCCTGTTTGAATTAAACCCATATCTAGTGCAGTCGTATATTTTGTGATTTATTCCTGGTGTCTCCATCGAAAAGATGGTCATTTTGGGAAAGAGCAATTGCAGAGGATATCTTCTCTTCAGAAGCAATTGCAAGCAATCACAACAGAGCTGCACTGAATTTAAAAAAAAGCACCTCGTACAACTTATGCATAGAAAGGTACCCTCTCGTTAATCTAACCAACACAACACAGCGAAGATTCCTTGTGCATTGCTTTTGACTCTATCCCACCCAGTTGTGTTTATAAATAGAATAAATTTTTTTATAAATCAAAGCCACTTACTGGCCTCAGTGGTTACAGGATGTTTGGATGAGTATGTATTCGATTGAAATGTAGGCCTGAAGTGTGTAAAGGGACCTAATACATACTGATTCCAGATTGAGAATCTTTTATTCCCGCAAAGGTACTCTGCTGACTCGGCAGGCTATTTGGTATTCAAGATTTTTGGGTGGAGTGATGTCGGAAATGATCTTTTTTTAAATTTTCTACAGCATGATAGTCGACAACCTGTATGCAGTAAGACAATTTGATGGGAAACTTTGTATTTGTGTCCTGTGTTGATTAATCCAAAAATGCTTCTTTGAAATAACGTCAAATAAAGCTTGACCATGAATGAAACATGGTTTTTTTTTAGGGGTTGACTAAAAGCATGGTCGAAACATGAGTTTAAAGCAACATCTTGAATATAACGTCAGAACATGGGAGGAACAGTAGTCTATCCAACCCTTCGCGCCTGCTCCACCTTTTAATAAGATCATGGCTGACCTTTTCGTGACCTCAGGTCCACTTCCCCACTTAACTGTATCGGTGAATTTGTTTATTGTCCAAAAAAATCTACCTTCGCTTTAACAACGTTTATTGAAGTAGCATCTTTTATTTCACTGGGCAAGGAACTCCATAGATGAACAACCCTGTCAGTGATGAAGTTCCTTCTGAATTCAATCCTAAATCTTCTCCCTCTCATATTGATGTTATGCCCCCCTCTTGTCCGTGCTTCATCTGTCATTTAAAAACATCCTCTGTACTTCTATCTTATGAATTCACTTTATAATTTTATCTGTTTCTCTCAGAAACCCCTCATTCTTCTGAATTTCAATGAATATAATCCCAATCTATTCAGTCTCTCCTCATAACGCAACCACGTCAAGTCAGAAACCAACCTCGTGAACTTCCCCTGCACACCCTCCTGTGCCTTTTTCCCGGTAAGGAAACCAACATTGCACACAGCACGAGAGGCTTGGCATGACTAACACCTTGTACAGATATAACATAACCTCACTGCTATAAAACTCAATCCCTTTAGCAAAGAAGGACAAAATTCCATTTGCCTTCCGAACGACTTTCTATAACTGCAGACCGACCTCCTGTGATTCATGCAAAAGGACACTCAGGCCCCGCTGCATCGCAACCGATTGAAACAATTTAGCTATCAATGAATAACCACTTTACTGCTACTCCTCCCAAAGTATGTGACTTCACATTTATTAACTTTTTGTTCCTTCGGCCAGAGATTTGCCCACTCAGTGAATGTACCTATGTTTCTCTGCAAAGTTTCACAGTTCTCCGCTACGCCCCTTATCATAGTGACATCTTCAAAGAGCTGAAAACCTACACCTGGTCCCCAACTCCAAATCAAGAACAAACATTTCAAATAATTGTGGTGCCAACAAAGATGCCAGAGAGACACTACCAGTCACTGATTGCCAGTCAGAATAGCAATCATTTCTTAAGTGAGAATAGAAGAGGCAGAAAGATATCCAGTGCAGTTGTCATCGTTGTAACAATGAATCTCAGGTACTTAAGTGACTAGAATTGGGAAGAAAGGCAAAATTTGATCCATGCACAATTATTTCAGTTCTGTAATTATATTGAAGAGTATGCCTTCTACCAGTGCAGTTGCAATCAAAGACTACATTGTGTTGGCTTGAGAAAGTGAAGGTTTCAATTTTTGAAACGATGATCAGTATTGTCTAGCCCTAGTCTTTGCAGACAACATGGCTACTCTCTCTTTCAAGAGAGGTGGCTGGTGGCGATTTAACCTGAACGCCAATCGATCTCAGGCGAGGATAGAGGTGTTGAGAAGGATAGTCCTGCATGGTAACTTCAAACCAGTGATTGGAAATGAACCCACGAAGCTGGCATCACAGTTGTCTGGAAACGAACAAGTAAGCCAAATGAGTGAAACCAATTGTGAATGATAATGAATAAGTAAACTAAATGATGTTTTACAGTGTACCTGATTAAAGGTTTCAGTTACTCAAGCGGGACATTTTCACTTAATGAATCTATTGGAAACAGAGACTTTATTTCTAGTGGGGTTGCAGAATTGTGCATTGGGCCAAATGTTCCACAGTACTGATTAAGTTCCATCAGGTTGAGCGTCAGCAGGGGGGAGGTTCTTTAGCTCAGTAACTTATTCTACCTGCGAATATTATCAATAGGGTATGGATTTTCTTTTGGTGTTGGGATGGTTGAAATTAATTGTCCTTTTTACACTTCATTTAGAGGGTTACTGTTTGCTTGTTTATAATGTGATCAGGAAATGAGGCTTCCTTGCTGCAACAAATCAGCCAAGATTGTTCCTCAGGTTATGTTTCCAATGCGTTTCAACTTGGAGTTACGTTTTCCTATAGCAAAGATAACTACACTTTCAAAAGAAGAAAATTTCCATGGTTTTGTCCACTCCACCTCTCAAACTTCCTCGTATGGTATATGGAGGTTTCCGTTTTTTGCCCAAGATCACTTCTTTGTCAATCCCTGATTCCATTTGTCCTGGCAGTGCCAGCCAGGACAACTGGAATCTGCAATCCAACGTTTAGACGTGAAACGGACTAGAACCAAACAGTACCGGAGTCAGATCCTGAAAATGATCGGTATTTGAAGGACGACACAGTATAGAAAGAGTTCTTCAGTAAGATAGGTATTTGTGTTGCAAAAGGAAATGGAGAAATAGTTTGGGATTGGGTTTGGGGGTATGAATATATGTTCTGTCTGGCTGCAAATGCAGGGTTGGGAACTTACTTTAAATACATCACTGAAAAAAATGATATTACGCCAAACCTGTCGAGTTAATCTGATTCATGGACATCCACTCTTTTTTTTTCTATCCTTCCCTCACCGAGATATATTTGGCTCTCCCTGCTGATCCCTCAAATGACTGTGCAATCAGTCCCATTTCTCATACCTGCGTCTCTCTCTGAACCTGACATGACACAAGACAGCCTCTACTTCAACTCTACCTCAATTAATGCAACTCACTTCCTGTACAAAGAACTCATCGTTGTGAGTACTTGCATGGATCCCTACCATGCTGTTTTTTTTTAAAATGGGAAATGTGGAACATTCATTGTTCCAGTCTTTTCTTCTATTACCAGTCGATCAATGCAGCTGCTTGTTCTTGTCACTAACTGGAACGTTTCATTCCGCTTGTTTCTGTTGTCTGTTCTTCTCATCACATTCAACTGCTGCATCTCAGACTTTGTGTGGTTGGAAGAAAGAAGAGAGGATGTGCACACGTTGAGTGAATGGGCAGGAATGGGGCAGATAGAACACAATTTGGCAAAGTGTGAAGTTATCCACTTTAATAAGAAATCTACGTTCAAAATGTCTTATCGTAAGCCTTTATTCAGCGGGACTTGGGTGTCCATGTTAGCTCAATGGCAAAGTTAACATGATGGTATTACAAACAAGTAGGATTGCAGTTGCTGAACGAAATGCAATGATATGCTGAATTCGCCGGTGAGCCAGAAATCATACTTTTCACTCTCGTGTCCTTAAATGTTAAAAAATGAAATCATATTTTTAATATAGTTTGATGTATCTCCTTTACCCTGTCCAACAATTTGATTTGCAAACTTGGATTGGAATCTGATGCAGTTCCCAAGTGAATATTTCATGGGCTTAGCATTGATATTAGTTTTGTGCAAAACTATTCTCTCAGGGATAAACTATTTTTTTCACTTCCAAACAGAATGTTTCCATTAGGCTTTGGCTTAGTCTGGAGACTGGGCCAGTTGCAGCTTGGATGCTGGACGGTGACGGGGACTGTTGACTTTGCATGATGTGCTCAGGAGACTGGGCTTGGTGCGATCTGAGGACTTGGATCGTGTTGTCTGGAAACTCGCCCCTATGCCTTCTGGAGAATGGGTCTGGTGCAGTTTGGAGACTGGACGCAATGTGGTCTGAAAACTCGGCCCAGGGCGGCCTGGAATTTGGGCCTGTTGCGGACTGCATGCAGTCTGCAGACTGTGCACACTGATGGCTGAGAATTGGCCCGATGCAATCTGGAGTCTGGGTGTGAGGCATTCTGTTGACCGGCCCACTGCAGTCTGGTGACTAGGCTTGGTGCGTTCTGGAGACTTAGCCTGACACAGTCTGGAAACTTGGCCGGCTGCAGTGTGGAGACTGGGCCAGGTAAGGCTTGTAAACTGAGCGTGGTGGGGACTGTAGACTCTGCATGGCACGGACGGGAGACTGTGTCCAGCTGGCTCTGGAGTCTGGACCTAGCACTCTCCGGACACTCGGCCCAGCTCTATTTGGAGACATGGCCGGGTGTGATCCGGAGATTGGACCCAGTGAGGTCTGGATACTGGGCCCTAAGAAGCCTGTAGACTGGGCGTGATTTGATCTGCAGACTTGTCCCACTGCAGTCTGGCGACTGGGCCGGGTGCGACCTAGAGACTAGGCCCAGTTCATTGTGGAGACTTGGCCTGGTATGGTCTGGAAACTTTGCCCGCAGCAGTCTGGAGACTTGGCCTGGTGCGGTTTGCCTACTGGGCCTAGTGTGGACTGTAGAGTCTGCATGGCGCCCTCAGGAGACTAGACCCAGCCTGGTCTGGAGACTGCAGCCTGTGCAACCTGGGGAGTGTGTCCGCTGCCATCTGGAAACTGGGCCTGGCACGGTATGGTGACTCGGCCCAGTGCACTGTGGACACTGAGCCCGGTGTGGAAGTGAACAACAGTGCAGTACACCCCCCCCCCCCCCCCTCCTCCCCCCACTCTGTTCATGACTGATCTGACCTAGTCCATAGCAGATTGGTGGCTCGTCTGGGATCTTAAGTAGCGAGTGGTAGGTGCTAGTATCTTTATTTAAGGTGTTGATTTGTTTGGATAGACAGCACTTGGAATAAAAATGGCTGTTTCAGTCGCCAAAAGATTTCTGGATGTGGACACGGTGACTTTAGAAGTTTGGGGAAAAAAAGTGAATAAGACTAAACTGCAGAGATTAGCACAAAAGGTGGAATTGGAACTGTCTGCTTCTGTGAGGACAGGAGAGATAACTACATCAGTAGCTCAGCGTTTGATCTTGCTGGAGAAACCATCAGATTCTACGGAGATGGGAAAATTCAATTGCAAATGAAGCAGATTGAGTTAGAGGTAAGAAGTAAGGAAAGGGCAGCAGAAATGAAACAGCTTGAGTTACGGTTAAACATAGGAGACAGGGACAAGAAAGACCAGCGGAACAGAGAGAAAAAAGAAAGAGCAACAGTAGAGAGAGAAGTGGACGAGAGCCCAGTACACACACTCCTGCCCAAAGAGCACATCAGAGACACACTGGAAGTGAACGACAGCTTCGGCACACACACCTTGATAATGGAGCACCACATGGGACAAACCAGGAAGTGAACAACAGCACAGCACACACCCCCCTGCCGATGGCACACCACATGGGACCCACCGTGACATGACAAGCAGCCCAACGTCCATTCCACGACCAAGGGAGCACAGCATAGGACACACGGGGAAGTGAACGAGAGCCTGTCAACCCAGTACAACATAAAGCGGAAATCGAACAACAGCCAAGAACACATCGCCCTCTTCAAGGAGCACAACATGGGACACACCAGGAAGTTATCAACAACCCAGCACACACACACACCTCTGCATGGAGCGCCACATGGGACACACTGAGCAGTGAAAAACAGCCCCGCACCTACTCCCCTGTCCATGGAGAACAATATAGGATACATCCAGGAAGTGAAGCAGAGCTCAACACCATCCCCACTCTACATGGAGCATCAAACAGGACACACCAGGAAGTGAACGAGAGCCAAACACACAGCCTTCTGTCCATGGAGCACCACATGACACAGATCCGGAAGTGAAAAACAGCCAAGCAACCATATCCTGCCTTTGGATCACCACATTGGAAAGACCGACAAGTGAACAGCCGCCCGACACACACTTCACTGTCTCTGCGGTTCCACATGGTATTCATTGCGAAGTGAAAAAAAACCGCACATCACAAACACATCCCTATCCATGTAGCCTTTCATGGGACACAGCTGAAATTGAACGAGAGCCTGACACAAACCCCCATGTCCAAAGAGCACCACATGAGATACACTGGAAATCGAACAACAGGCCAACACACAGCTCCCGCACAATGGAGCAGCCGGTGAGACACACCAGAAAGTCAACAACGTCCATGTAGCAACATATTTGACAAACCGGGAAGTGAATCACAGGCCGACAGATTGCCCTCTGTACATGAAACACCAAATTGGACAGACCACGAAGTGAACAACAGCCAAGATCACATCCCCCTGAGCATGGAGCATTACATGGGACCCTCCAGGAAGTGAAAAACAGACAGGCACACAACCCTATCCATGGATCACCACATCTGGCACACCGGGAACTGGACGAGAGATCAGAACACAAACCCTGCACATTCAGAACCACGTGGGACACACTGGGAAGTGGAAAAAAAAACAGCCTAGCACCCAATCCCCTGCCCATGGAGCATAAGATGGAACACATCGGGAAATGAATAACAGCCCGCTGGCTATGGCCCATCACATGCGACTCACCGGGGCGTAAACAGCAGCCAAACAAGAACATCCTGACCATACAGGACCACATTGGAAACACCGGGAAGTGCAGAACAGTCCAGCGCGCACACAACTGTCAATGGAGCACCACATGGTACGCACTGGGAAGCGAACAGCTCAGCACACCCCACCGTGACCTTTTAGCATCACATGGTACACAACAGGAAGTTAATGAGAGTGTAAGGCAAACCGGCCCTCCGTCCATGGGCCACCATCCGGGACACTCTCGGAAGTGAACAACAGTCGATTGCCCACACACACAGTCCATGAAGCAAAATCTGAGTCGCTCCCAGAAATTAACGAGCGTGCAACACCCCCCTCCGTCCATGGAGCCCCAGATCGGACACACTGATAACTGAACAACAGCTGGACGCGCACGCACCGCTGTCCAGAGAGCACCACATTAGACACACTGGGAAGTGAACAAGAACCAGGCAGACACATATTTGTCCATGGAGCACCACTTGGCACAACCCGAAAGTGTAAGTGAGCGCGAAACAGATTTCTTTTAAACTTTATTTTTTCTGAGCTTCTCAATAATGGACCCTATTAATCGCGAGCGACCAACATAAAAAAAAAGACAGGGTCATCTACATAACAACTGCTACTTGTAATACAGTTGGATAATTGCTAAATGGCCCACAACCTTCAGAAATACTAGGGTCGTCACAGGAATGGGAGTCGCTGGAGAAGTGCGAGCTTGCAAGGTCCAATCACCGGAATGAAACCATAATATGAAGTCATTGTCAGTTCAGCCAATGTGGTTAGTTATATCAATACACGTCACAGAACCAGTTTAGACATCAGAAACTCGGGTGAGCCATCTCTTCAGCATGAAGCACTGTACAGACTAGGTTAGTGTACTACTCAATCCAATTTGGCAATCTGTCGAGAATGAGAAGCTATGCCGAACACTGTGCATTGATCTATTATCCTGGACTAAATGTCCGTCGGGCATTGGTAGCTGTGCAAATAATACCAGTGAATTTATCTCTATATCGGGAACATTTAAATTCCCAGCATATGCACCACCCCAGTGCGTTGTTCCGTAATACCATGTTAGCTTGTTGCACAGCGTGGGGAGCTTGCAGCCCTTGTTGGAAGTGACCGGATGTACCGCTCCCATCAATTTACAGCTCCATATTCCCACTGTGCCATGTCAAGCGTTGCTGTGGGTGTGAACATGCGACCAGAGAGAGATGGCAGGGGAATCAGTATAAATACCAACAGATGTCCCTTTGGAACGCACAACACCATTAGGCACTATCCACAACTCTGCCGACCTCAGTGACATCTTCAAATTTACTAAACATCCCTTCCACGCCCACCTACAGACTATTGATAAAAATGATGAACAGCAGTGGCTTTAAAACTGACCCCAGCCTCACACCACTGAAAACTGAGCTCTAAGATGAACATTTCCCGTCAACCACCACACTGTGTCTTCTTTCAGCAAGTCAATTTCTGATCCAAACTGCTAAATAAACTTCAATCCCGAAACTCAGCCTAGTGTGTGGATTCTGATTAAAGGCCTTACTGAAGTCCATGTACACCACATCAACCGCCTTACCTTCATCCACCTGTTTTATCACCTTCTCGAAGGACTCAATTAGGCTAGTGAGGCACGACCTACCCTCCACAAAACCGTTTTGACTATCCCCAATCAAATTATTCCTTTCCAGATGATTATAAATCCTATCTCCTATAATATTTTCCAACATTTACCCACAAAAGAAGTAAGGCACTTTGGCCTATATTTACCAGGTTGGTACCGACACCCTTCTGAAACAAGGGGACAACATTTGCTATCCTCCAGTCTTCGGGCAATACCCCTGTTGACAATAATGACGTAAAGTACAAAGCCAAAGATACTGCAATCTCTTCCCTGGCTTCCCGGAGAATCCAAGCCTAAATCCCTTCCAGCCCAATGGTTTTAGCTATCTATTTTCAGCTGTTCTAAAATTGCGAAAACCTCCTCTTTGCCAGTCTTGGGATTTGGGAAGACAGAAGATCACAGATATTGGGAGGGTTATGAAGCTGGAGGGATGTACAGAGATAGGGAGGCACAAGAACATGATGGCTGTGAGAACAAAGTTGGAAATTACGATGTGTTTCATTAACTATAATGTATGAATTTTAATTCATGCGAGTTAAGATACATCAAAGAGAACATGGCAATGGTGTGAATTGTGCATTTGAACTCTGGGAATGGGAACAGAATGAATTCGATATGAAGACCTAATCATGATCTGTGATACACATTCTGCAACAATCTGCATCAAGTTTGAACGTATTATTCTAACAGATTTTATCTGCAGTGTGAATGCATCAAATGCACTTGAGGGTTTATAAAATATAGATTCAAGTAAATAACAGGTGAACTTGTTATCTTCTCGATAGTAAGCAATAAGATGGTATGCAATCTTTGTCCCGTTAAGAGTGATCGTTTGGGCATGTTGTAATAGTTCATCTCCTAATCTTAAATAAGGTTTACTTGAAATATATGAAGTGCAGCAAGTTCCCTGCTATGTTGTTTGAGAAAGGTTAACTCACAAGCTTGCAGACAATGAATGGCCGATATTAAAGGTACTTTTCATATTTTATTGCAGTGAAACTCATTTCTCTGAGAAAGATAAATTCTGCAAGGAAGATGTGCTATCAGAAGCAAAGAAAAAAAATACAATATTGCAAGAAATGAAGTGCGAAGTTCGAAAGTTGGCAGAGTAAAATATTAAGATTAAATAGAAGTCAACCAAATATAACATCAGTAGAAGTCAGAATATGAGACAAATCCAGCATTTAAAGGGTAAGTCGAAATTCGCTGCGTCGAGTTCAAATACAAATAAAAGCTGGAAAAGAGCATTACTGTTTTAAAAATGGAACTAATAATGGAAAACATTGAAAGTGCTCAGATGGTGCAGACAATTTATATCTGACGTTACATTGTAATTTACATGTAATATCACCAGCTGACTGGAAGAACAAAGAGATAGAAATGGAGAGATGAAGTCGAACCAATCTTATTAACTCGAGAACAAACAATATGAAAACCAACAGGAGCGAAAGGCCAAGAAAGTCATGCAAATAAAAGTTTCCGAGAATCGTAAGGAAAGATACTGCTCAAAGTTTGGGAGAAGATTTGTAGCTCGGGTGCCCGTTGCTGTGGTTCTGTTCGCAGAGCTGGGAGTTTGAAACACAAATTCCCAGCTCGGCGAACAGAACCACAACAAAGATACTGCTGTTGTGACAATTATCTATATTCATGGATGGGATGCCATCAACAGCGGACTTTGACCAGTTTCGAAAGTATTTAGATTAAAAGGATTTTATTGATTATTTTAACGCGAGTTTGAGCAAGACACGGAGCTTCTTTTAATTAATTCAACGGATTAACATCAGATGTGATCTATCTGCTTATGCCAGAAAGTCAATTGACTTCGAAGAAAACACGTCTGAAGCAACCTTTTTAGGGAAATGAGATGTGGCCTTTGTTCCAATTTATTGCTGCAAGATACTTTGTAGCCCTTTACTGTGAGTTCTCCAGCGACAATTGTGGATTTAGATTCTGCCTCAATAATGTGGAGGGTCTTTCGGGAACCGATTTCAAAAGTTGCAGGAAGGAAGCAAGTCTCTTCCTCACTCTGTCTGTTGAAAAGCTTGGAATTTGATAGTACTTCCACTTCGCAGTATAGTAACTACATTAGAAAGCCTGTGCGGTTGAACGATGACCACTAACTTGCTCTGACTGGATTGCCATCCGAGTCGAAACACTAGTTAAAAGATTCTCCTACAGTCTGCATCTGTCAGCAATTGAATTTCCCCAACAAGAAATGAAATGCTGTGCACTAATTCGTCAAATTCGATTTTTGATTTGCAGAGCATTGGTTATAAGAGTCCGGTTCTTTTCACCATTTGAAATGTGATCTCTTGGAGTCGTGTTTGTCTGTGTTATTCTATCTTTCCATTTTCATTGTCTATTTGAAGTCATTGAAACCTAGTGTGACAGAGGGGCAGGGAAGTGAATAGAGGCAGATGTGAAGTTTTGGGAGCGTTGTATGTGGAATAGGATTTGACCACGCGGCTCTACTGAGCCGATTGAGCCATTCTGTAAGATCATTGGTCAACGTGATGTGTTCTGAGCCCCATTGTACTGTGTGGCACCCATCAATCGGGCTTAAATCTTGGTGGTGGTTCGGTAGTTGCAAAGTGGGGATCGAACTTAGAGACATTGTAACAGGAATGGAAGTGGAGACATCGTGTAGATTGCGTTTTTTGTAGAAATGCCAAAGAGGATTGACGAGGGCAGAGCTGTGGACATGATAGAAATGTATTTTAGTAAGGCATTCGATAGAATTCCCCAAGGGAGACTCGTTAGCAAGGTTAAAACTCATGGAATACAGGGAGAACTAGACACTTAGACACAGAACTGGCCACAAAGGTCGAAGACAGAAAGTGTTGGGGAGGTTGTTTTCAGACTGGAGGCCTGTTACCGGTGGCGTGCCACATGCATCAGTTCTGGGCTCACTACTTTTCTTCATTTATTTAAGTGATTTGGATGTGAACACATGAGGGAACATTTAGTAAGTTTGCGGATGACACCAAAATTGGAGGGGCATTGGACAATTAAGCAGGTTGCCTCAGATAACAACGGGATTGTGATCAGATGAGCAAGTGCACTGAGAAGTAGCAGATGGAGTTTAATTTAGATAAAAGCGAAGTGCTACATTTGGGAAAGCAAATCTTATTCAAATAATAGTAAGGTCCTAGGGAGTGTTGCTGAACAAAGAGACTACAGTTTCATAGCTCCTTGAAGGTGGTGACGCAAGTAGATAGGATCGTGAAGAAGGCGTTTTGTATGCTGTCCTTATTGGTCAGAGAATTGAGTACAGGAGTTGGGAGGTCATGCTGCAGCCGTACCGGACATTGGTTAGGCCACTTTTGGAATATTGCGTGCAATGCCTGTCTCCTTCCTATCGCAAGGATGTTGAGAAACTTGAACGTGTTCAGAAACGTTTTACAAGGATGTTGTCAGTATTGGAGGATTTGAGTTATTGAGAGAGGCTGACCAGGCCGGGGCTGATTTCCCTGAAGCGTCGGAGGCTGGAGTGTGGCCTTATAAAGGCATATAAAATCATGAGGGGCATGAATATGATAAATAGACAAAGTCTCTTCCTTGGGGTGGGGAAGTCCAGAACTGGATGCATGCATTTTGCATGAGAGGGGAGAGATGTAAAAGAGAACTTAGGGTCAATTTTTTCCCACAGTGGGTGGTACATGTATGGTATCGAGGAAGTTCTGGAGGTTTGTCTGATTGCAACTTTTAAAAGGCATTCTGGATGGGTGTATGAACAGGAAGGGTTTGGAGGGATATGGGCCTGGTGCTGGCAGATGAGACTAGATTATGTTGGGATACCTTGTCAGCATGCACAAGTTAGACCAAATGGTCTGTATCCGTGCTGTACGACTCTATGACTCGATACGTTTATGCACTCAAGGTGTAGCAAAGAGCCAGTAAAGATAATGCAGGGGTGAAAATCGAAAAAAAAATTGACAGGAATCGGGGCGAGTATGACTGCCACTTTCTTAACTTTGCATACACAATTACTTCCATAGAAGTAACACATCTGACATCGTGAGGGGCAGTACCATGCCACATTGCAGAGAAGCACTTGAGTATGGACTCACTGAGATATCCCTCTACTTTCTCTCCAGGTGTTTAAGGTTTAATGTGACATTCATCTCTCTTCATCCGAAATTGGAAGGATGAATTCGTTTTGCAAAATTAAACTGGTGTGAATAATGATTGCAGAGGTGATAAGACGCAATCTGGCGTTTCCACCTCTCCGGATGGGTGCCTTCCTGAAAGAGAATTCAGGACTTGGAAAAATCCAGCAAGATGGAAGAGCAAGAGTTCATAATATTATACATGCAACCCTTATTAGAGCTTGAAGTTTTGGAGTCTGGTGATCCAGTCTTTGCCATGATATTGTTGTTGACTAGCTGAGGGCAGTTAGCCTCACCATGCGTGACACTGCTGAGGTATTTGTGATCACTGCACGTAGCGTTTCAATAGCTGCTCGGAAAGACAGACAGATGAAAACTTAGCGAGCGGATTTGGTTTTCAACTGAGTTGAAATTCAAATATATCGAATTTCAGGACAGGAGAGCCTACAAAACTTGACACAGTGTCTTTAACCAGAAAAAGATGCTTTGAAGTTGGGAGCCACAGAGATAGAGGAAGAAGTCACGAACAGTGAGAAGCATACGAAGGTCAGGCAACATAAATTAATGAATGAACCAGACTTCCATGTGTGCACGAGTACACAGAGATACGTCCAAAATTTACACATTCAAAAGGACAATTTGTTGTCTCTTATATGTTTTCATCTCACTTGCACCTGAGGATCAAGAATAACGAAATTTTGCGACACTCCTTCAACTCTGAGCGCATGAGGGACATCTGAATTGTTTCAGGTTGCAGAATACCCAACCCCTTTCAACAGTGCAGATGTCATCAAGTTGGTGGAATTTACCGCCGGAGCATTGACAGCTGAACAATTCGGAGGCAGCAGCACCACAGTCAAACTCGTTCGTCTGGCGGAGGTAGTTGTATTTAGAGCCACGCATTAATCGAGAGACGGTAGGAATGTCAGGTAATGTTCTTCAAGTTGACTTATTCACTCCGAAGCACACAATCAGGCCTCAGGTATCGACATAACAAAGCAGATGTGGGTTAAATTCATTCTGTGGAACCAGTTTTAAAAGACAGAGAAACTTGTCGAAGATATTTTGTTTGATGTGAACAATAACTGATTTATTTCATACAGGCCTTTTTCCAGTTACTAAGTAATTTAATTACTAAGTTAATTGGATATTTTAGGCCATCCTTTAAATCAGTTCTGAATTTACTCTGGGTCCCAGCATAAATAAATGGATTGATACAGGAACTCAGAAGTTGAAGCATAAATCCGGTTTCTTCAAGAACAAATGTTGATTGAATGTAATTAGAACCTGAGAAATAAGTAAGTTTTGCAATTCGGACATAGAGGATAGTTATGAAAAACAACGAATATAAGAGAATAAAACTTCCTGAGATTGCAAACAGTAAAATAATAGACTTTTTCCGTTTCTCTATCTCTGGGTCTGCCCGATTCTCAGCAGCATGCTGAGTACGGAATCTCCTGCGGGCTCTATTAGCTGCTACAATGTGTCTGACGGTCAAAGCATTGAGCAGTAAGATCAGAATAAATGGGAGAAAGGGGTTTAAAATACAACGTAACCAATCATATGCTGCCCATGCACGTGATTTGTAAAATATTACTTTTACACTACAAAACCAGGATACACCATCAACCACGTAAAGAGGTTCATATATAAAATATAAGAATGCATTTTTTACACAGGATAGAGCCGACACGAGTGCTATGACACGTGCTGCTGCATTTGCAGTGCAATATTTTATTCTCAACCTCTGGCAACAAATGGCCACAAATCGATCAAAAGTAAAAGTGACCGTTATCCAAGCAGAACTGTCTACGGTGACAAAAATTAGGGCAGAACGGAAGCTACACAGTTGTGTGATAGACAGGAGACTGTTTGGGAAATAAATCCCAGCAATTTTGTTCAATATTACAGCCGTGACGATGACCAGGAGATCCACCAGTCCCATGGACACGAGGTAGCAGACGATGCATTCAGATAAACCACATCTTCTTCGAGAAAGGATCACAATTACTGTCAGGTTAGCTGCAGTATACAGTGAGAGACAAAGAGGGAGACATAACAAATAAGAGAGTATTTATGTCATCCAATCGAACAGCATAAATGACATTAATTTGATTCTTAGTAAAAACATTTTACTGTTATCTCCAAAACTATAGTCAGGACAGACTTACTCATTCAAACATGAAAAAAACCTACATTTAAAGTAATTTTGTGTGTGCATCAGAAAAGGAATTAAATGACTGCCCTAACATTTTCATTGGACAACGCATAACATGAATGTTTCAAAGATAGCAATAAAAACAGAGTTTGAACACTCACTAACAACATCAACATGGCAGCAAAGTTAATAATGGAATAGATACATAAGGAACCAAACAACAATATGTCTCTGAACTAAAGGGACAAGGCCTGGCATCTTAATGTGAACCCTCTGTGGCCCTATAAAATGATGTGCTGGAGAATTATTTAATTCAACCATAGTTGGCAAGGAAATAGATTAGAAATCACGAGAAATAGAGGCAAGTGAATGGACAGTTGACGACTCTGCCGACTTTTCAAGGAACACTTTAACCCTCGAGTGAGCCTCAGTGCTAATACCAATGTCTTCAGTTACTGGTCGGGGACATCGTTCTTATTGATCTCAAGCACTGGAACTGACAAATTAGGAGTTTAGATTCGAAGGAAGACCTTTTGAGAAAAATTGATTCATTTTTATTTCTGCCCACTAGAATAATCGACCATGTCGTATGGAGTCGTACCCTGTGGGTGAGAGATGTCATCAGCAACAGTAGTAAATCACATGCAAGGTGACCACCCAACTAAAGCAGACTTCAAGAGAGACCTCGCTGTCTTACCATTCGGCTATTAACCCAGAAGCTAAACAAATGCGTTGGGGAGCTGGTTTCGA
Source organism: Chiloscyllium punctatum (assembly GCF_047496795.1). Taxonomy (NCBI): domain Eukaryota; kingdom Metazoa; phylum Chordata; class Chondrichthyes; order Orectolobiformes; family Hemiscylliidae; genus Chiloscyllium; species Chiloscyllium punctatum. Next base: position 3,240,917 of record NW_027309797.1, on the reverse strand, counting down.
ATCCCACCACACGGAACTGAGACACTTGTATATAATTTTAAAAATCTCCAATTAAGTATAGGAGTTTGGAGGTCGCGTTGCACTAATGCAGGACACTGGCGATTCGATGTTTGGAATACTGTGTACATTTCTGGGCGTCCGACTGATAATCATTAAACCACCACCGAATATCGAAAGAGAAATGTCTGCACTATGAGTGTCCTTCGGATATGGAAGTCTTCCATACCCACCTGCTCTGACTTCCATGCTATCCCAGACCCACAGCAATGTTGTTGATGCTTACTTGCTGCCTGCAGGCCTCGCAATCGATTTACTTAGACTTATCGCTGTGCAGTCTCAAAATAAAGTGAAAACAAGTCGCTGAGCTGGCATCGAGCTGGGCACTATAAAACACAATGCTAGAAACAGCCTTATCGACCCTGCAAATTTCTGCTTACTAACATGTAATAGCCCGTGCCAAAACTGGGAGGGTTGGTTTAGACAGTAGTCAGACAACAGCCTGACATAAGTCTACACATGGGGTCATAACTTCCTGCCAATTTTCTAGATGCTGTTATCAACACCCTTGGATATGTGCTGACCCACCAGCCAGACTGACCAAGCAGAGGTGGTAGCACAGTGGTACATCTTGGAATGAAATTGCCCTGACTGTTGTCAACACTGAATCCAATTTTCATTTAAACTTCTGGTCAAGCATGGTCACGGCAACGCCCGGTGGGTTACCGTGTCCAGCCCTCCCTCAGCTGACACGTGAGTACTTTATCATTTTGTACAACACTTGGAGGGAGGACTGAGGTGGTAAAGGCATCAGCATTGGGCCCTTATTCCTCTGGGGGGGGGGGGGGGGTGTGGGGGGGGGTTTAGTTAAATGCCTAACACAAAAGCTAGAATGTGTCTGCAGTCGCTGTTGAAGTATTGAACAAGAGGCAAAAACGCACCTAACCTCATCTTCGCTAATCTACCGGTTGCACCCGTCTATGACAGTAATTGTAAGAATGATCGACGCACAGTCCTGGTGGAAACAACGTTCTACCTTCACATGAGGAAGATCCTCACCATGTTGTGTAGCACGATCATCGAGCAAGATGGAGCAGCTTGCGAGTACATCGAGCAATTCAAGACTGGGCACCTATGAGGTGCTCGGGACCATCAAAACTAACAGAACATTATCCTTGCAAAATCTGAAAACTCGTGGCCTGCCATATCCCCATTGGAATCAAGCCAAGAGATTAATCCCAGGTCAATGGAGAGCGCTCGATAGCAGCACGAGGCAAATTTTAAAATGCGGTATCAGCCTGGTGAAGCTGTCTGGTGAAGAAGGCCTACCAGCACGCGAACAGATACAGCTCAGCAACATAACAGTGAAGAGGTCAGATCAAAGATCGATAGTTCGACCACTATCCAGTTGCGAATAGGGAAGGACAGGTCAGTAAATCACTGGAGGAGACGTTTCTGCAAATACAGCCAAACTCAGTGATGGGACAGCCCGACAAAATCGAAGCAAAATATATGTTCGAAACATTTACTGTCATCTTCAGCTTGGCGTTCCCCAGTCGATCTCAGCAACCTCCAGTGACCCGCCGCTGTGAGCAGCACGGTGGCTCAGTGGTCAGCGCGGCCGCCTCGCAGCGCCAGGCACCTGGGTTCGATCCGCCAACTGGGAGTGACTTTTGCTGTGGAATTCGCACGTTCTCCCCATGTCTGCGTGGGTTTCCCCCCCCCCCCCTCCCCCAGCCCAAACTTGCCCAGGCGCGGTGAATTGACCATGTCAAATTGTGCCCATCGTCACTGTACAGTAGGGCAATGGGTCTGGCTGGGTTACGTTTCGGTGGGTCAGTGTGCACTTGTTGGGCCGAAGGGCCTGTTTCCATTCTGTAGGTGATCGAACTAAAACGTCGCACGCACCAGTCTTCCGCCAATTCGATTCATGTCACGTGAAACGAAGAATGTGATTTCTTAATTTGGAGACAAGGGAATGTGCAATTGCTATCGGAACTGACATCATATCGGTGCTAGTGCAGACGTCTTTCTGACCTTCAGCATCTGCAATGCTTACTTGCTCCTCATTGATTATAATCTCTGTACGAAATCACTTCCAATCATGCCTACCCGGGAGAAGTTCTCCTCCTCCCTCTAAAAGGAGCTTAATGAGTGTGTCTATCACTGCACCCCACCCAGTACTCCCCTCTGCCCAGAAGCTATTTAGCCACATCTAAAGCAGATCTGTTAACAGAGGAACATCTCCTTCCTCACTATCTGCGTATGGAACCGACTGATCCCTCATGGACACCGGGCTACATACGGGCAATCACAACTTGGATCGGAACAGAGCGACTAGTAAATTTCTAAAAAAATCCAAAGACTCTCTCCAGAAACTTGACTCTACATTCGCAGCCTACAACTCGCTGCAGTCAGCCGTCCTTTCGCTCTTGGTCGCACTCTCCCAGGCGTGCATCGGGCCCTTTTTGTTGCTCTTCATCCTTACAGGAATACAAAGGCTCAATGAAAACTTTTTTTCTTCTCTCTCGACCAGATTGGACATCAAGGAACGTAACTTTGGAAAACCTTCATGGACTTAGCTCAAATCCCGGGATTCCTCGATCATTCCAGAACCTTATCCCTGCCTCCGGAACCGCTCGGCCGCCACGCGACTGCACCGGACTCCACCCCGGCAGCGAGCAATGGCGTCATTTCCGCCTGGCTGCCGCACAGACTGCATCCACAGCCTCCACGTAACCGCTCAAAAAACAAAACCCCAGCTTCACAATCACCAGCGAGGCATCCATCCGCTGCAATATCCACTAATGCCACACGATTCAAACCTGCCCATTCAACCACTGAGTCTAACCTGTACATCATTTCTGCCCTCGAAGTTGCCACTACCTGAGGCAGTTCCGCCTCCACCGACATCAGAAACCAGAGCTGGTTACGACGCTTCCAACACACTGAATGTGACCTTTCTGCACCCTGACTCCCAGGCTTCGTGCGACACTGGTTGGTGGCATCACCCACGGCCCCGCAACCACGCCCAGTCGGCTGACAGTCTCCCCCGCACTCCCAAATCCCTGCACACACAAGGTCCGACCTCCCAGTTCCGCCGTGTTGCTATCAGCCCACCAGGCGTCCCCCTCACTGAGGAAGAACGATCGGGTCCTCAGTAAAGACCTTAGCCGCATCCTCCATGCTCCTGGATCCAATGAACTCCACACGCATTACTCCACTGAAATGTTCTTCCGCCACCTCTACCTCTGGGCTTTCTTGTTCCATGAGGAGTACCGCCCACCCTCCGAGGAACCCATCTCACGCTTCCATGACAACCAATCCACATGGACACCATATGCTGGTTTGGTACCCGCCCTCGATCAAGTCCTGATGAAGAGGTCGACTTGAAAGGTCGACTCTTCTTCTCCTCCGATACTGCCTGACCAACTGTGGTTGTCCAGCTCCACACTACCCGAATCTGACCACCGGCATCTGCTGTCCCCACTCTTTGCTGATTGCCCTGGTACGCCCTGTACACGCCACGCAGAACAAATCCAACGGCCCTACTTAATTTCCCATTAGTCTGCTACTGAACCTCAGTGAAGTGATGGAAGGTGAGATGTACTACGACGTTAAAAGATGTATTTTGTCCTTTTTTATGAAGTGAGGTTGCGACAAATGTGGCAAGTGCTCTGCACCAAGCCAATAATGTAAGCATCTTGTGAGGCCTTCGGTTTTGTATTAAAGGAGGAGCAATCAAAGCAGAATGAATGAATGGAGGCAATCCTCCACAGATTCAGAGCTTTAGTTGAGGTTTTAATAGTTGTTGTGATTCCCCGTCCGTCTCTCCCTTCTACTGCACAAGGTTTGAGTTCTCTGTTTTTCCTATTTTGCCTAGGCTTTCGTCCCCTCTGCACTGGAGAAATATTGCATTTAAGACAAAGTATTTCACTGAATTTAATTTTGCCAAGTGTGTGTTAATGGGATGTTACTGGAATGGAACAGTTGTGTTTCATTGTTACTAGTCTATTATTCCGTTAATTTTACAATAGAGTCAAGTTATACCGACTTTTCTTTCATTTGTTTGCATTTTAAATGTAAGGTAAGAATGAAATATGTTTTTTCTTAAAGTCAAGTAGTGTAACCAATTAAATTATATATGAAGCGCAGCATATTTCAATTGTACCTACCTCTCTGATATACTTTAGTTGGGTGGAGTCTAGAAATCTCATCCATGACAAATTAGGAATTCTTTTTGGGTTCGAAGTCGGTAATTTCAGTTTGGGTTTCAGATTACCGGACTCAAAGACCGTGACTGAACGTAGAGCATGGAACATGGAACAGTACAGCACAGGACAGACTGTTCGGCCATCGATGTTTTGCTGTCTTTTTAGCCGACTCTCCACGTATGGAGTCAGCTATTACAAGGGGGCATAGCTTTAAATTAAGGGGGGGGGGGGTAGATATAGGACTGATGTTAAGGGTAGGTTCTTCACTCAGCGAGTCGTAAGTTCATGGAATGCCCTGCCAGTAGCAGTAGTGGACTCTCCCTCTTTATGGGTATTTAAGCGGGCATTGGATAGGTATATGGAGGATAGTGGTTTAGTGTAGGTTAGGTGGGCTTTGATCGGCGCAACATCGAGGGCCGAAGGGCCTGTACTGCGCTGTATTCTTCTATGTTCTATGAGAAAACGTACATACCATTGATTGTGCAAACTTCCATGTGCATTTCCAAGAGTCGCTTAAATGTCCCTAATGTATCTGACTCTACTACCACGGCTGACATTGCATTCCACAAACCCACCACTCTCTGTGCTAAGAACGTAGGAAGGTTCTTTAGACATCTCCCCTAAACCTTCCTGCAATTGCCTTAAAATTAACACTCCCGTGCTAGACATTTTCGTCATGGAAAAAAATGCTTTGGATCTCCACTCGATCTCCACTCAACATCTTGTACACCATTATCAAATCACATCTCATTCTTCGACGCTCTGATGAGAAAAATCATAACTCCCTCATCCTTTCTACAAAAGATATGCCCTCCACTCCAGGAAGCATCCTCGTAAACCTCCTCTGAAACATCTCTAAAGCTTCCATATCTTTCCTACAACGAGATGTCCAGAACTGAATACAATATTCCAAGTGGTCTCACCAGGGCTCCATAGAGCTGAGAATAACCTTGCAGGTCTCAAACTCAATCCCCCTGCTGGTGAGTTCTTTTTTTTGTGAGTGCTATATTCGGTTGATTTAAATACAGTTCTTGTTTCGTCTCTCAGAGTTTGATGGGCATGGAAGGCGTCACTTCAGGCAGTGCATATGGTGAAGTGACCACTACAAACTTCTGCAATTGGCAAACATGTTGATGAAGGAATTGCCTGTGGCTGTGTGGAATGGTGAACGAATTACAGAAATACAGTTGTGATGCTTGGAACGCAACTGCTATTACTGGATTGGCTAAAATTCAATTGCAAATTAAACAGCTTGAATTAGTTGTACAAGCAAGAAAAGAAGTCAAAAAAGCCCTAAGCGAGCAAAATGTGAAAGAAAGAGAGCAGAAGCGAGAGAGAGAGAGAGAGAAAACGAGAGAAAGAACATTTCAGTGAAGAAAGAAGACAATAATTAAAACAACTTGAATACGAAAAGAAGTAAAACCATATGATGATGAGTAAAGCAAAGAAAACCAAGAAATAGGGAGTTTTTGAACGTTGAAAGAGGAATGTCGACTAAAAAATGGCGAATGTCGAAGGCAGGAGTAGTAATGAAAAGCAAGCCCATTTTACCCAAACGTCTAGGGGCTTTATTTAAATATGTCCAAGAATTTCTGAAGTTTGATGGCATAGGCGTCGAAGACAGCTTCTCTAATGAAATAATTTGAGGAAGTGGTTAAACAAAAGTGGGGCTGCACGATGCCTCAGCAGTTTCCACACTGTAGGGATTCTATGAATCTATTCTAAATTAAGTGACTTATTATCATGTACGTGTTGTTCATTCAAAAGAAGTAGGTAGATTAACGAGGTATTTGCATCACTGTCAGAGAAGGTATCTGGATAGTATGAGAGGTGAAAAAGATCTTAAGTTCAGATAAAGTAGAGTCAGAATCCTGCAGATAACGTTTTAGGAATATTAGAAGAGAACCTTTTTCAAATCTATATAGAGTTTGAAAGGATTAAACAATGTATCTGATAGTTACATAAGGACCATGTAATAGATCAGACACATTCCACTCTTTCAGAGATTGATGTCTTGGAGGATTTCAAGTATTCATTCTGCGAACGCTGAGAATTCTCGTCTGGAAGACTGTGTGATTAGTAGCAGAAATGAAAGTTGATTATGAATTAATTCAAATCAACATTTACCTCGCGACATCAATTTAAATCTGTGAGGGACAAAATGTGGGGAAACCAGAAATCCCGGACTGCGAAATGAAAATGCGTTCTCATTGAACATTATAAACCTAGGAGATACCAGGTTAAAGAGTAAACCCATGGCGTGGAGAAAAAGCCATAAAAAGCCTCAGTTGCTATCACTGCAACCAGTTCGGCCACATGAAGTCTTGATGCTAGAAGTTTGAGTTAAGCACTGCGAAGGCAGATGTGGTTAACCAGGATAAGCTGCAGAGGTTTATTAACGTGGTAAAGCCAGACCCAGTGCGAGCTGAAGAGCAGCAAATGGCCTTGTCTAGGACTGGTCCTTAACAAAGTACTAGGTCATTTAAAAGAAATGGCTTGTGTATGAAGTTCACACGTGTATAAGGAGTAGCAGGTGTCTCCATGGGTATACTCGCAGTGTTTGACACAGCAGCGTTGTCCGGTGTTGTGGCCAACGTTGGCCTGAAGGCTGGGAAGATCGCTGCAAACAATTGTCTGTTTAAGGTTTGGTTGTTGTTTAAAGTGAAGAGTAGAGGTTGAGGTAAGATGCTTATCCTCATCGATTATGCCGCAAAGAACACGGTGTAGGTTTTCGGCTCCCAGGAAGCACTGGACAACGAAGCCATGCCCTGTCAATTGCAACCCGGGTCTGTCTCATAAAGAGATCATTACAGTATCTCCTGTGGCACGTCTGAACTGGTCATCGATGAGTTGAGTACCGCACTCTGTTCTTAGGAAGGCACCTTTGAGCAAATTCAGGTGTCTGTTACGTTCCTTCTCATATTAACAGATCCTGTGTAGTGTAGGCCTTTATCCATATGATATGACTATTTTACTGTGTTTCAGGTGGAAACTGGAGAAGTGGAGCATTGTGAGGTTATCCGCGGTTTAGTGGTAGAGTGAAGTTCTGAAGTGCCCATCCTTGGTGGAGATGCATGTGTCCAAGAATGAGACAGATACTATGGAGTAACCATGCAATGTCTGATGGCGGGACAAAACCTGTTGACATCACCGTGCAGTTGTTTCAGTGATTCCTTGCCATGGGTCCAGAGGAAGAAACCGTCATCGCTATATCTGCTGAATAGCGTTCGTTGGAGGTTCTGTGCAGCAAAAAAGTCGTGCATGAAAATCTTGTCATACTGAGTTGAACATTTTATCCCCATGGCTGTTCCACATGTCTGGATAAAGGAAGGTGCGTACATACACATACTAACACAAGCACATAGACACTCAAACTCTGAGATACTTTCACTCGCAGACCCTCTCTCAGACAGACTTCTCTCTTGGCAACGCACACATACACAGGCACTCTCTCACAGGCTTATAACCAATTGCAACCACAAACACACTTTACCAGCATTCACACATGCAAACCCACACCCAGTCACACTCACACGCACTGTCTCTCTGTCATGCACGCACACAAAAATATACGCATATGGATTGAATTTGCATTTGCAGAATAATATTGGCAGATACATTCTATTTTGCACAAAAATGCGCAAACTATGGGCTGTCAATGCAGACGGTCAATGCATGTAATATTTTGCAAATTCCACTTTGGAAGAAGAGCTAGTCTGACTCAGGATTGGCATATAGTAAAACGTTAACCTCACACTCAATGCATTGCCTGAGCTGAGATGTCACCTTTTGTAATTAATCTCGAGTTATCTTGACGATGTCACTGAAGAGCAGTTCTGGAATTTACAAATTAATGAATGGAAACCATTTAGATGAGATTAGATTCCATACAGGCTGCAAACAGGCCATTTGACCCAACAGGTCCACACAGAACCTCCGAAGAGTAACACAGCCAGATCCTACCCACTACCCCATATTTATCCCGACTAATGCACCTAACACTATGGGCAATTTAGCATGGCCAATTCACCGGACTGGCATATCTTTGGATTGTGGGAGGAAACCGGAACACCCAAAAGAAACCCACACAGACGCAGACAGAATGTGCAAACCCGAGGCAGGAATCGAACCTATGTCCCTGGCCCTGTGAGGCAGAAGAAAGGGATTGAAATGTATTACATTACAGATTGCCAGCTGCTTAGAGTCAATGTAATGAATATGTATTGTCGTGTCTAACAGCTTAGAATGATTTTTTTTCCTCATAAATGTAGCGTAAATGGAAAAAAAAGGAAAAACATGTCTCCGTTTATTCAGGGTACGAAGATTAGCACAGTCTTGCAGTGGTGAAAGGTCTGTTCCTGGGCTGCGCTTCTCTTTGTTCTTAGTTTTGTTATTTTTTGTTTGATTACTACCGAGTAGTGCAGCCGATTGAATTATATCTGCACACAGCAACTTTTGCAGTCCTTTTGATGTGATAGAATTTGAATTCAAAGTTAGCTCATTAAAATATTTTCTATGTGAGGATTGGTCTGGTCCATAAAGAAATGCTATCAAAAGTGTTATCAAGCAGCAGCTTCTCAGCACTAACTTGCTCAATTACAGCCAGTTTAGGGTCGGCAAGGGACAGGAAATTCCCGAAGTGTGTTTAGCTTCGGTTCAAACCTGGAAAATGGATGTGAATCCCTGATAAGTGCTGCAGCCCTTGACATCAAGCGAGTGCTGTTTCAAGGATCTCTTGAAAATCTGGAATAAAGGGGTATTAAATGATAAATCCTCCTCTGACTTCAGTCATTAGATTAGATTACTTGCAGTGTGGCTTTAGGCCCTTCACGTCGACACCGACCCTCCAAAGGGCAACCCACCCAGAGCCCTACGTTTTCCCCGTTCACCTAACACCACTGGCGATATAGTATGGCCAATTCATTGAACCTGCAAACCTTTGGACTGTGGGAGGAAACCAGAGCGCCCGGAGGGCACCCACGCCGACTCGGGGCGGATGTGCAAACGCCGCACAGGCAGTTGCCTGAGGCGGGAATTGAACGCCGGTTTCTGGCGCTGAGAAGTAGCAGCACTAACCACTGTGCCACCGTATGACTGGCCCGTCCACAGATGGATGTCCTTATTGGTGGTCTGTCGTTTCAACTCCAAGACATTTCTGCCCAGACCTTCAGATTGGGTTCCTTAGCCCGCCATCTACAGCGGCTTACTTAACAACTGAAAGAATCCATGTTTAATTATGGCACATTTTGGACAATACCCAGGCTGACACGTGACTCATGACATTAGAGACACAGAACTGCCTGCAAATCACGATCTCCAATACAAGAAAATCTCATCTCAACGGCTTGACGTGCAATGATGCTTCTATTCTTTCAACCCCCGGGAGATAGCACTGTTCATAATCTTACCACATTGACTGCAGTGGTGACAAGACCTGGTCAGAGGCTGAGGCAGGAAGTAACTCACTTCCTCACATCCTAAACTCTGTCCAATATATGGAATGCGCAAGTCAGTATTGTGATGTAATAATCCCTGGATGGGTTCAGATCCACATTCATTCAAGAATCTTGGTATCATTCAGGACAACACATCCATAATCATCCCCCCTTCCAATACTAGCGACACGCTGCAGTACGTCCTTACATAGCATCGTGCTTACCCACAAGCACTTCCATCTAAAAGGACAAAGACAGCAGATACACAGAAACACCGCCAATTACCAGGTCCCTCCGGGGAAATTATCACCATGCCGTAGATATTGACACTGCTCTTTCAATGTTGCCGGCTCAAATGCCCTTAAAATAGATGTTCTCAAGGACAACATCGACAGGTAAAAAGATACCTGTCCGGCCCAGTAACTGCAACACTTCACAAATAAACAGTAAAAAATGTTGAATATGAACTCTGTACTTTGTGAGTTAAGAGTAGTTATAAAGCAACGAATAAGCTTTCTATGATGTTTTCAGCAACTCCTGCATTTGACTGCTTCTTCAGGTAATTAATTCTGTAAGTTGAGAGATTCCAAAATGGCTGAAACCTTTCAATTATACAATAATTTCTGTGAATTATTAAATACAGAGGGGGGACATTACATTACTGAACCACGCTTTGTTTCAGACAATAATGTAATCCTTTTCCACATGAATTATTTCGAAAAGACAGGTTATTCAGATGCACGTGCTGATCAGGAGAAACAAGTTACGTTTGGTAGATTGATATGTGTATAATTATTGCAGTATGATAAATCCTCATTATAAAGAACACTAAGTTCAAAATGAAGCTCAAACAAAAAAAAAATGATGTTAGTTTAATAATGTTCTAAAGGTAAACTGAACAACAAAGATTTCTTTTACCATGATCCATCTACAATAATATAATAAGTAACTGACTACAGCACTGTCAACAACACAACCGGATTGCACTTTTACAATAACAATAATACAACAATTGACGACTGTGAAAATGTCAATCACTCAGTGGATCTAGATTTCCTCTTGAGAGGGTAGAAGGAACTGAGATGCAATACCTAGTTAAAGCAACAAAGCACTGCTTGTCATAACGTAATGTGGAAATGAAGAGCTAAAGTCATAAATTAAGCTTGTGGTACTTATGCTGGTACTGATTTGGAATTGTGGAGTTAAACAGGAGAATCTCATCTTCACGTTGTACAGTATCAACGTTATAACATCATTATACTCAGAAGACA
>NW_027309797.1:3000000-3165000 GCF_047496795.1 Chiloscyllium punctatum | reverse complement strand
GCCCCTCCATTTCTCGCCCGTGTTTCAGCCCCTCTGTTTCTCGCCGTCTGATTCAGCCCCTCTGCTTCTCACCCACTGTTTCAGCCGGTCTGTTTCTCACCCACTGTTTCAGCCCCTCTGTTTCTCACCCTCTGTTCCAGCCCCTCTGTTTCTTGCCATCTGATTCAGCCCTCTGAATCAGCCCCTAATGTTTCATCCCCTCTTTTTCTCGCCCTCTGTTTCAGCCCCTCCGTTTCTCGCCCCCTGTTTCAGCCCCTCTGTTTCTCGCCCTCTGTTTCTCGCCCTTTGTTTCAGCCCCGCTGTTTCTCGCCCTCTGTGTCAGCCCCTCTGTTTCTCGCCCTCTGTTTCAGCCCCTCTGTTTCAGCCCCTTTGTTTCTCGCCCTCTGTTTCAGCCCCTCTTTTTCTCGCACTCCGTTTCTCACCCTCTGTTTCAACCCCTCTGTTTCTCGCCGTCTGTTTCAGCCCCTCCGTTTCTCGCCTCCTGTTTCAGCCCCTCTGTTTCTTGCCCTCTGATTCAGCCCCTCTGATTCAGCCCCTCTGTTTCATCCCCTCTGTTTCTCGCCCTCTGATTCTCACCCTCTGTTTCAACCCCACTTTTTCTCGCCCTCTGTTTCAGCCCCTCTGTTTCTTGCCCCCTGTTTCAGCCCCTCTGTTTCTCGCCCTCTGTTTCTCGCCCTTTGTTTCAGCCCCGCTGTTTCTCGCCCTCTGTTTCAGCCCCTCTGTTTCAGCCCCTCTGTTTCTCGCCCTCTGATTCAGCCCCTCTGTTTCAGCCCCAGTGTTTCTCGACCTCTGTTTCTCGCCCTCTGTTTCTCGCCCTCTGATTCAGCCCCTCTGTTTCTCGCCCTCTGTTTCAACCCCTCTGTTTCAGCCCCGCTGTTTCTCGCCCTCTGTTTCACCCCCATAGTTTCAGCCCCTCTGTTTCTCGCCCTCTGTTTCAGCCCCTCTGTTTCTCGCCCCCTGTTTCAGCCCCTCTGTTTCTCGCCCTCTGTTTCTCGCCCTTTGTTTCAGCCCCGCTGTTTCTCGCCCTCTGTTTCAGCCCCTCTGTTTCAGCCCCTCTGTTTCTCGCCCTCTGTTTCAGCCCCTCCGTTTCTCGCCCTCTGTTTCAGCCCCTCTGTTACAACCCCCTCTGTTTCAGCCCCTCTGTTTCTCTCCCTCTGTTTCAGACCCTCTGTTTCTTGCCCCCTGTTTCAGCCCCTCTGTTTCAGCCCCTCTGTTTCAGCCCCACTGTTTCTCGCCCTCTGTTTCAGCCCCTCCATTTCTCGCCCGTGTTTCAGCCCCTCTGTTTCTCGCCGTCTGATTCAGCCCCTCTGCTTCTCACCCACTGTTTCAGCCGGTCTGTTTCTCACCCACTGTTTCAGCCCCTCTGTTTCTCACCCTCTGTTCCAGCCCCTCTGTTTCTTGCCATCTGATTCAGCCCTCTGAATCAGCCCCTAATGTTTCATCCCCTCTTTTTCTCGCCCTCTGTTTCAGCCCCTCCGTTTCTCGCCCCCTGTTTCAGCCCCTCTGTTTCTCGCCCTCTGTTTCTCGCCCTTTGTTTCAGCCCCGCTGTTTCTCGCCCTCTGTGTCAGCCCCTCTGTTTCTCGCCCTCTGTTTCAGCCCCTCTGTTTCAGCCCCTTTGTTTCTCGCCCTCTGTTTCAGCCCCTCTTTTTCTCGCACTCCGTTTCTCACCCTCTGTTTCAACCCCTCTGTTTCTCGCCGTCTGTTTCAGCCCCTCCGTTTCTCGCCTCCTGTTTCAGCCCCTCTGTTTCTTGCCCTCTGATTCAGCCCCTCTGATTCAGCCCCTCTGTTTCATCCCCTCTGTTTCTCGCCCTCTGATTCTCACCCTCTGTTTCAACCCCACTTTTTCTCGCCCTCTGTTTCAGCCCCTCTGTTTCTTGCCCCCTGTTTCAGCCCCTCTGTTTCTCGCCCTCTGTTTCTCGCCCTTTGTTTCAGCCCCGCTGTTTCTCGCCCTCTGTTTCAGCCCCTCTGTTTCAGCCCCTCTGTTTCTCGCCCTCTGATTCAGCCCCTCTGTTTCAGCCCCAGTGTTTCTCGACCTCTGTTTCTCGCCCTCTGTTTCTCGCCCTCTGATTCAGCCCCTCTGTTTCTCGCCCTCTGTTTCAACCCCTCTGTTTCAGCCCCGCTGTTTCTCGCCCTCTGTTTCACCCCCATAGTTTCAGCCCCTCTGTTTCTCGCCCTCTGTTTCAGCCCCTCTGTTTCTCGCCCTATGTTTCAGCCCCTCAGTTTCAGCCCCTCTGTTTGTCGCCCTCTGTTTCAGCCCCTCTGTATCTCACCCTCTGTTTCAGCCTCTCTGTTTCTCGCCCTCTGTTTCAGCCCCTCTGTTTCAGCCCATCTGTTTCTCGCCCTCTGTTTCACCCCTCTGTTTCTCGCCCTCTGTTTCAGCCCCTCTGTTTCAGCCCCTCTGTTTCTCGCCCTCTGTTTCAGCCCCTCCGTTTCTTGCACTCTGTTTCTCGCCATCTGTTTCAGCCCCTCTGTTTCAGACCCTCTGTTTCAGCCCCTCTGTCTCTCGCCCCATGTTTCAGTCCCTCTGTTTCAGCACCTCTGTTTCTGCCCCTCTGTTTCAGACCCTCTGTTTCTCGGCCTCTGTTTCAGCCCCTCTTTTTCTCGCACTCTGTTTCTCACCCTCTGTTTCAACCCCTCTGTTTCTCGCCCTCTGGTTCAGCCCCTCCCTTTCTCGCGTCCTGTTTCAGCCCCTCTGTTTGTCGCCCTCTGATTCAGCCCCTCTGAATCAGCCCCTCTGTTTCATCCCCTCTGTTTCTCGCTCTCTGTTTCTCACCCTCTGTTTCAACCCCTCTTTTTCTCGCCCTCTGTTTCAGCCCCTCCGTTTCTCGCCCCCTATTTCAGCCCCTCTGTTTCTCGCCCTCTGATTCAGCCCCTCTGTTTCAGCCCCTCTGTTTCTCGCCCTCTGATTCAGCCCCTCTGTTTCAGCCCCAGTGTTTCTCGACCTCTGTTTCTCGCCCTCTGTTTCTCGCCCTCTGATTCAGCCCCTCTGTTTCTCGCCCTCTGTTTCAACCCCTCTGTTTCAGCCCCTCTGTTTCTCGCCCTCTGTTTCAGCCCCTCTGTTTCTCGCCCTCTGTTTCAGCCCCTTAGTTTCAGCCCCTCTGTTTCTCGCCCTATGTTTCAGCCCCTCAGTTTCAGCCCCTCTGTTTGTCGCCCTCTGTTTCAGCCCCTCTGTATCTCACCATCTGTTTCAGCCTCTCTGTTTCTCGCCCTCTGTTTCAGCCCCTCTGTTTCAGCCCATCTGTTTCTCGCCCTCTGTTTCAGCCCCTCTGTTTCTCGCCCTCTGTTTCAGCCCCTTAGTTTCAGCCCCTCTGTTTCTCGCCCTATGTTTCAGCCCCTCCGTTTCTTGCACTCTGTTTCTCGCCATCTGTTTCAGCCCCTCTGTTTCAGACCCTCTGTTTCAGCCCCTCTGTCTCTCGCCCCATGTTTCAGTCCCTCTGTTTCAGCACCTCTGTTTCTGCCCCTCTGTTTCAGACCCTCTGTTTCTCGGCCTCTGTTTCAGCCCCTCTTTTTCTCGCACTCTGTTTCTCACCCTCTGTTTCAACCCCTCTGTTTCTCGCCCTCTGGTTCAGCCCCTCCCTTTCTCGCGTCCTGTTTCAGCCCCTCTGTTCCTCGCCCTCTGATTCAGCCCCTCTGAATCAGCCCCTCTGTTTCACCCCTCTGTTTCTTGCCCTCTGTTTCAGCCCCTCTGTTTCAGCCCCTCTGTTTCTCGCCCTCTGTTTCAGCCCCTCTGTTTCACCCCCGCTGTTTCTCGCCCTCTGTTTCAGCCCCTCTGTTTCTCGCCCTCTGTTTCAGCCCCTTAGTTTCAGCCCCTCTGTTTCTCGCCCTCTGTTTCAGCCCCTCAGTTTCAGCCCCTCTGTTTCTCGCGTCCTGTTTCAGCACCTCTGTTTCTCGCCCTCTGATTCAGCCCCTCTGAATCAGCCCCTCTGTTTCATCCCCTCTGTTTCTCGCTCTCTGTTTCTCACCCTCTGTTTCAACCCCTCTTTTTCTCGCCCTCTGTTTCAGCCCCTCCGTTTCTCGCCCCCTGTTTCAGCCCCTCTGTTTCTCGCCCTCTGTTTCTCGCCCTTTGTTTCAGCCCCACTGTTTCTCGCCCTCTGTTTCAGCCCCTCTGTTTCTCGCCCTCTGTTTCAGCCCCTTTGTTTCTCGCCTCTGTTTCAGCCTCTCTTTTTCTCGCACTCCATTTCTCACCCTCTGTTTCAGCCCCTTTGTTTCTCGCCCTCTGTTTCAGCCCCTCTTTTTCTCGCACTCCGTTTCTCACCCTCTGTTTCAACCCCTCTGTTTCTCGCCCTCTGTTTCAGCCCCTCCGTTTCTCGCCTCCTGTTTCAGCCCCTCTGTTTCTCGCCCTCTGATTCAGCCCCTCTGATTCAGCCCCTCTGTTTCTCGCCCTCTGTTTCAGCCCCTCTGTTTCTCGCCCTCTGATTCAGCCCCTATGTTTCATCCACTCTATTTCTTGCTCTCTGTTTCTCGCCCTCTGTTTCTCACTAAATGTTTCATCCAAACTGTTTCAGCCCCTCTGTTTCAGCCCCTCTGTTTCTCGCCCTCTGATTCAGCCCCTCTGTTTCAGCCCCTCAGTTTCAGCCCCTCTGTTTCTCGCCCTCTGTTTCAGCCCCTCTGTTTCTCGCCCTATGTTTCAGCCCCTCTGTTTCAGCCCCTCAGTTTCAGCCCCTCTGTTTCTCGCCCTCTGTTTCAGCCCCTCTGTTTCTCACCCTCTGATTTAGCCCCTCTGATTCAGCCCGTCTGTTTCATCCCCTCTGTTTCTCGCCCTCTGATTCTCACCCTCTGTTTCAGCCCCTCTTTTTCTCGCACTCCGTTTCTCACCCTCTGATTCAGCTCCTCTGATTCAGCCCCTCTGTTTCATCCCCTCTGTTTCTCGCCCTCTGTTTCTCACCCTCTGTTTCAAGCCCTCTTTTTCTCGCCCTCTGTTTCAGCCCCTCTGTTTCTCGCCCCCTGTTTCAGCCCCTCTGTTTCTCGCCCTCTGTTTCTCGCCCTTTGTTTCAGCCCCGCTGTTTCTCGCCCTCTGTTTCAGCCCCTCTGTTTCAGCCCCTCTGTTTCTCGCCCTCTGTTTCAGCCCCTCTATTTCTCGCACTCCGTTTCTCACCCTCTGTTTCAACCCCTCTGTTTTTCGCCCTCTGTTTCAGCCCCTACGTTTCTCTCCCCCTGTTTCAGCCCCTCTGTTTCTCGCCCTCTGATTCAGCCCCTATGTTTCAGCCACTCTGTTCCTCGCTCTGTTTCTCGCCCTCTGTTTCTCACTAAATGTTTCAGCCAAACTGTTTCAGCCCCTCTGTTTCAGCCCCTCTGTTTCCCGCCCTCTGATTCAGCCCCTCTGTTTCAGCCCCTCTGTTTCTCGACCTCTGTTTCTCGCCCTCTGTTTCTGACTAAATGTTTCAGCCAAACTGTTTCAGCCCCTCTGTTTCAGCCCCTCTGTTTCTCGCCCTCTGATTCAGCCCCTCTGTTTCAGCCACAGTGTTTCTCGACCTCCTTTTCTCGCCCTCTGTTTCTCGCCCTCTGTTTCAGCCCCTCCGTTTCTCGCCTCCTGTTTCAGCCCCTCCGTTTCTCGCCCTCTGATTCAGCCCCTCTGATTCAGCCCCTCTGTTTCATCCCCTCTGTTTCTCGCCCTCTGTTTCTCACCCTCTGTTTCAACCCCTCTTTTTCTCGCCCTCTGTTTCAGCCCCTCTGTTTCTCGCCCCCTGTTTCAGCCCCTCTGTTTCTCGCCCTCTGTTTCTCGCCCTTTGTTTCAGCCCCGCTGTTTCTCGCCCTCTGTTTCAGCCCCTCTGTTTCAGCCCCTCTGTTTCTCGCCCTCTGTTTCAGCCCCTCCGTTTCTCGCCCTCTGTTTCAGCCCCTCTGTTACAACCCCCTCTGTTTCAGCCCCTCTGTTTCTCTCCCTCTGTTTCAGACCCTCTGTTTCTTGCCCCCTGTTTCAGCCCCTCTGTTTCAGCCCCTCTGTTTCAGCCCCACTGTTTCTCGCCCTCTGTTTCAGCCCCTCCATTTCTCGCCCGTGTTTCAGCCCCTCTGTTTCTCGCCGTCTGATTCAGCCCCTCTGCTTCTCACCCACTGTTTCAGCCGGTCTGTTTCTCACCCACTGTTTCAGCCCCTCTGTTTCTCACCCTCTGTTCCAGCCCCTCTGTTTCTTGCCATCTGATTCAGCCCTCTGAATCAGCCCCTAATGTTTCATCCCCTCTTTTTCTCGCCCTCTGTTTCAGCCCCTCCGTTTCTCGCCCCCTGTTTCAGCCCCTCTGTTTCTCGCCCTCTGTTTCTCGCCCTTTGTTTCAGCCCCGCTGTTTCTCGCCCTCTGTGTCAGCCCCTCTGTTTCTCGCCCTCTGTTTCAGCCCCTCTGTTTCAGCCCCTTTGTTTCTCGCCCTCTGTTTCAGCCCCTCTTTTTCTCGCACTCCGTTTCTCACCCTCTGTTTCAACCCCTCTGTTTCTCGCCGTCTGTTTCAGCCCCTCCGTTTCTCGCCTCCTGTTTCAGCCCCTCTGTTTCTTGCCCTCTGATTCAGCCCCTCTGATTCAGCCCCTCTGTTTCATCCCCTCTGTTTCTCGCCCTCTGATTCTCACCCTCTGTTTCAACCCCACTTTTTCTCGCCCTCTGTTTCAGCCCCTCTGTTTCTTGCCCCCTGTTTCAGCCCCTCTGTTTCTCGCCCTCTGTTTCTCGCCCTTTGTTTCAGCCCCGCTGTTTCTCGCCCTCTGTTTCAGCCCCTCTGTTTCAGCCCCTCTGTTTCTCGCCCTCTGATTCAGCCCCTCTGTTTCAGCCCCAGTGTTTCTCGACCTCTGTTTCTCGCCCTCTGTTTCTCGCCCTCTGATTCAGCCCCTCTGTTTCTCGCCCTCTGTTTCAACCCCTCTGTTTCAGCCCCGCTGTTTCTCGCCCTCTGTTTCACCCCCATAGTTTCAGCCCCTCTGTTTCTCGCCCTCTGTTTCAGCCCCTCTGTTTCTCGCCCTATGTTTCAGCCCCTCAGTTTCAGCCCCTCTGTTTGTCGCCCTCTGTTTCAGCCCCTCTGTATCTCACCCTCTGTTTCAGCCTCTCTGTTTCTCGCCCTCTGTTTCAGCCCCTCTGTTTCAGCCCATCTGTTTCTCGCCCTCTGTTTCACCCCTCTGTTTCTCGCCCTCTGTTTCAGCCCCTCTGTTTCAGCCCCTCTGTTTCTCGCCCTCTGTTTCAGCCCCTCCGTTTCTTGCACTCTGTTTCTCGCCATCTGTTTCAGCCCCTCTGTTTCAGACCCTCTGTTTCAGCCCCTCTGTCTCTCGCCCCATGTTTCAGTCCCTCTGTTTCAGCACCTCTGTTTCTGCCCCTCTGTTTCAGACCCTCTGTTTCTCGGCCTCTGTTTCAGCCCCTCTTTTTCTCGCACTCTGTTTCTCACCCTCTGTTTCAACCCCTCTGTTTCTCGCCCTCTGGTTCAGCCCCTCCCTTTCTCGCGTCCTGTTTCAGCCCCTCTGTTTGTCGCCCTCTGATTCAGCCCCTCTGAATCAGCCCCTCTGTTTCATCCCCTCTGTTTCTCGCTCTCTGTTTCTCACCCTCTGTTTCAAACCCTCTTTTTCTCGCCCTCTGTTTCAGCCCCTCCGTTTCTCGCCCCCTGTTTCAGCCCCTCTGTTTCTCGCCCTCTGATTCAGCCCCTCTGTTTCAGCCCCTCTGTTTCTCGCCCTCTGATTCAGCCCCTCTGTTTCAGCCCCAGTGTTTCTCGACCTCTGTTTCTCGCCCTCTGTTTCTCGCCCTCTGATTCAGCCCCTCTGTTTCTCGCCCTCTGTTTCAACCCCTCTGTTTCAGCCCCTCTGTTTCTCGCCCTCTGTTTCAGCCCCTCTGTTTCTCGCCCTCTGTTTCAGCCCCTTAGTTTCAGCCCCTCTGTTTCTCGCCCTATGTTTCAGCCCCTCAGTTTCAGCCCCTCTGTTTGTCGCCCTCTGTTTCAGCCCCTCTGTATCTCACCATCTGTTTCAGCCTCTCTGTTTCTCGCCCTCTGTTTCAGCCCCTCTGTTTCAGCCCATCTGTTTCTCGCCCTCTGTTTCAGCCCCTCTGTTTCTCGCCCTCTGTTTCAGCCCCTTAGTTTCAGCCCCTCTGTTTCTCGCCCTATGTTTCAGCCCCTCAGTTTCAGCCCCTCTGTTTGCCGCCCTCTGTTTCAGCCCCTCTGTATCTCACCATCTGTTTCAGCCTCTCTGTTTCTCGCCCTCTGTTTCAGCCCCTCTGTTTCAGCCCATCTGTTTCTCGCCCTCTGTTTCACCCCTCTGTTTCTCGCCCTCTGTTTCAGCCCCTCTGTTTCAGCCCCTCTGTTTCTCGCCCTCTGTTTCAGCCCCTCCGTTTCTTGCACTCTGTTTCTCGCCATCTGTTTCAGCCCCTCTGTTTCAGACCCTCTGTTTCAGCCCCTCTGTCTCTCGCCCCATGTTTCAGTCCCTCTGTTTCAGCACCTCTGTTTCTGCCCCTCTGTTTCAGACCCTCTGTTTCTCGGCCTCTGTTTCAGCCCCTCTTTTTCTCGCACTCTGTTTCTCACCCTCTGTTTCAACCCCTCTGTTTCTCGCCCTCTGGTTCAGCCCCTCCCTTTCTCGCGTCCTGTTTCAGCCCCTCTGTTCCTCGCCCTCTGATTCAGCCCCTCTGAATCAGCCCCTCTGTTTCACCCCTCTGTTTCTTGCCCTCTGTTTCAGCCCCTCTGTTTCAGCCCCTCTGTTTCTCGCCCTCTGTTTCAGCCCCTCTGTTTCACCCCCGCTGTTTCTCGCCCTCTGTTTCAGCCCCTCTGTTTCTCGCCCTCTGTTTCAGCCCCTTAGTTTCAGCCCCTCTGTTTCTCGCCCTCTGTTTCAGCCCCTCAGTTTCAGCCCCTCTGTTTCTCGCGTCCTGTTTCAGCACCTCTGTTTCTCGCCCTCTGATTCAGCCCCTCTGAATCAGCCCCTCTGTTTCATCCCCTCTGTTTCTCGCTCTCTGTTTCTCACCCTCTGTTTCAACCCCTCTTTTTCTCGCCCTCTGTTTCAGCCCCTCCGTTTCTCGCCCCCTGTTTCAGCCCCTCTGTTTCTCGCCCTCTGTTTCTCGCCCTTTGTTTCAGCCCCACTGTTTCTCGCCCTCTGTTTCAGCCCCTCTGTTTCTCGCCCTCTGTTTCAGCCCCTTTGTTTCTCGCCTCTGTTTCAGCCTCTCTTTTTCTCGCACTCCATTTCTCACCCTCTGTTTCAGCCCCTTTGTTTCTCGCCCTCTGTTTCAGCCCCTCTTTTTCTCGCACTCCGTTTCTCACCCTCTGTTTCAACCCCTCTGTTTCTCGCCCTCTGTTTCAGCCCCTCCGTTTCTCGCCTCCTGTTTCAGCCCCTCTGTTTCTCGCCCTCTGATTCAGCCCCTCTGATTCAGCCCCTCTGTTTCTCGCCCTCTGTTTCAGCCCCTCTGTTTCTCGCCCTCTGATTCAGCCCCTATGTTTCATCCACTCTATTTCTTGCTCTCTGTTTCTCGCCCTCTGTTTCTCACTAAATGTTTCATCCAAACTGTTTCAGCCCCTCTGTTTCAGCCCCTCTGTTTCTCGCCCTCTGATTCAGCCCCTCTGTTTCAGCCCCTCAGTTTCAGCCCCTCTGTTTCTCGCCCTCTGTTTCAGCCCCTCTGTTTCTCGCCCTATGTTTCAGCCCCTCTGTTTCAGCCCCTCAGTTTCAGCCCCTCTGTTTCTCGCCCTCTGTTTCAGCCCCTCTGTTTCTCACCCTCTGTTTCAGCCCATCTAATTCTCGCCCTCTGTTTCACCCCTCTGTTTCTCGCCCTCTGTTTCAGCCCCTCTGTTTCAGCCCCTCTGTTTCTCGCCCTCTGTTTCAGCCCCTCTGTTTCTCGCACTCCGTTTCTCACCCTCTGTTTTAGCCTCTCTGTTTCAGCCCCTCTGTTTCTCACCCACTGTTTCAGTCCCTCTGTTTCAGCCCCTCTGTGTCAGCCCCTCTGTTTCTCGCCCTCTGTTTCAGCCCCTCTGTTTCAGCCCCTTTGTTTCTCGCCCTCTGTTTCAGCCCCTCTTTTTCTCGCACTCCGTTTCTCACCCTCTGTTTCAGCGCCTTTGTTTCTCGCCCTCTGTTTCAGCCCCTCTTTTTCTCGCACTCCGTTTCTCACCCTCTGTTTCAACCCCTCTGTTTTATCCTCTCTGTTTCAGCCCCTCTGTTTCTCACCCACTGTTTCAGTCCCTCTGTTTCAGCCCCTCTGTTTCAGCCCCTCTGTTTCTCGCCCTCTGTTTCAGCCCCTCTTTTTCTCGCACTCCGTTTCTCAGCCTCTGTTTCAGCCCCTTTGTTTCTCGCCCTCTGTTTGCGCCCCTCTTTTTCTCACACTCCGTTTCTCACCCTCTGTTTCAACCCCTCTGGTCTCGCCCTCTGTTTCAGCCCCTCCGTTTCTCTCCTCCTGTTTCAGCCCCTCTGTTTCTCGCCCTCTGATTTAGCCCCTTTGATTCAGCCCCTCTGTTTCATCCCCTCTGTTTCTCGCCCTCTGATTCTCACCCTCTGTTTCAACCCCTCTTTTTCTCGCCCTCTGTTTCAGCCCCTCTGTTTCTCGCCCCCTGTTTCAGCCCCTCTGTTTCTCGCCCTCTGTTTCTCGCCCTTTGTTTCAGCCCCGCTGTTTCTCGCCCTCTGTTTCAGCCCCTCTGTTTCAGCCCCTCTGTTTCTCGCCCTCTGTTTCAGCCCCTCCGTTTCTCGCCCTCTGTTTCAGCCCCTCTGTTTCTTGCCCTCTGTTTCAGACCATCTGTTCCTTGCCCCCTGTTTCAGCCCCTCTGTTTCAGCCCCTCTGTTTCAGCCCCACTTTTTCTCGCCCTCTGTTTCAGCCCCTCCATTTCTCGCCCGTGTTTCAGCCCCTCTGTTTCTCACCCTCTGATTCAGCCCCTCTGCTTCTCACCCACTGTTTCAGCCCGTCTGTTTCTCAACCACTGTTTCAGCCCCTCTGTTTCTCACCCTCTGTTTCAGCCCCTCTGTTTCTCGCCCCCTGTTCAGCCCCTCTGTTTCTCGCCCTTTGTTTCTCGCCCTTTGTTTCAGCCCCGCTGTTTCTCGCCCTCTGTTTCAGCCCCTTTGTTTCTCGCCCTCTGTTTCAGCGCCTCTGTTTCAGCCCCTTTGTTTCTCGCCCTCTGTTTCAGCCCCTCTTTTTCTCGCACTCCGTTTCTCACCCTCTGTTTCAGCCCCTTTGTTTCTCGCCCTCTGTTTCATCCCCTCTGTTTCTCGCCCTCTGTTTCTCACCCTCTTTCAGCCCCTCTTTTTCTCGCACTCCGTTTCTCACCCTCTGTTTCAGCCCCTCTGTTTCTCGCCCTCTGTTTCTCACCCTCTGTTTCAGCCCCTCTTTTTCTCGCACTCCGTTTCTCACCCTCTGATTCAGCTCCTCTGATTCAGCCCCTCTGTTTCATCCCCTCTGTTTCTCGCCCTCTGTTTCTCAACCCTCTGTTTGAAGCCCTCTTTTTCTCGCCCTCTGTTTCAGCCCCTCTGTTTCTCGCCCCCTGTTTCAGCCCCTCTGTTTCTCGCCCTCTGTTTCTCGCCCTTTGTTTCAGCCCCGCTGTTTCTCGCCCTCTGTTTCAGCCCCTCTGTTTCAGCCCCTCTGTTTCTCGCCCTCTGTTTCAGCCCCTCTATTTCTCGCACTCCGTTTCTCACCCTCTGTTTCAACCCCTCTGTTTTTCGCCCTCTGTTTCAGCCCCTACGTTTCTCTCCCCCTGTTTCAGCCCCTCTGTTTCTCGCCCTCTGATTCAGCCCCTATGTTTCAGCCACTCTGTTTCTCGCCCTCTGTTTCTCACTAAATGTTTCAGCCAAACTGTTTCAGCCCCTCTGTTTCAGCCCCTCTGTTTCCCGCCCTCTGATTCAGCCCCTCTGTTTCTCGACCTCTGTTTCTCGCCCTCTGTTTCTCACTAAATGTTTCAGCCAAACTGTTTCAGCCCCTCTGTTTCAGCCCCTCTGTTTCTCGCCCTCTGTTTCAGCCCCTCCGTTTCTCGCCTCCTGTTTCAGCCCCTCCGTTTCTCGCCCTCTGATTCAGCCCCTCTGATTCAGCCCCTCTGTTTCATCCCCTCTGTTTCTCGCCCTCTGTTTCTCACCCTCTGTTTCAACCCCTCTTTTTCTCGCCCTCTGTTTCAGCCCCTCTGTTTCTCGCCCCCTGTTTCAGCCCCTCTGTTTCTCGCCCTCTGTTTCTCGCCCTTTGTTTCAGCCCCGCTGTTTCTCGCCCTCTGTTTCAGCCCTTCTGTTTCAGCCCCTCTGTTTCTCGCCCTCTGTTTCAGCCCCTCCGTTTCTCGCCCTCTGTTTCAGCCCCTCTGTTACAGCCCCTCTGTTTCAGCCCCTCTGTTTCTCGCCCTCTGTTTCAGACCCTCTGTTTCTTGCCCCCTGTTTCAGCCCCTCTGTTTCAGCCCCTCTGTTTCAGCCCCACTGTTTCTCGCCCTCTGTTTCAGCCCCTCCATTTCTCGCCCGTGTTTCAGCCCCTCTGTTTCTCGCCGTCTGATTCAGCCCCTCTGCTTCTCACCCACTGTTTCAGCCGGTCTGTTTCTCACCCACTGTTTCAGCCCCTCTGTTTCTCACCCTCTGTTCCAGCCCCTCTGTTTCTTGCCATCTGATTCAGCCCTCTGAATCAGCCCCTAATGTTTCATCCCCTCTTTTTCTCGCCCTCTGTTTCAGCCCCTCTGTTTCTCGCCCCCTCTTTCAGCCCCTCTGTTTCTCGCCCTTTGTTTCAGCCCCGCTGTTTCTCGCCCTCTGTGTCAGCCCCTCTGTTTCTCGCCCTCTGGTTCAGCCCCTCTGTTTCAGCCCCTTTGTTTCTCGCCCTCTGTTTCAGCCCCTCTTTTTCTCGCACTCCGTTTCTCACCCTCTGTTTCAACCCCTCTGTTTCTCGCCGTCTGTTTCAGCCCCTCCGTTTCTCGCCTCCTGTTTCAGCCCCTCTGTTTCTCGCCCTCTGATTCAGCCCCTCTGATTCAGCCCCTCTGTTTCATCCCCTCTGTTTCTCGCCCTCTGATTCTCACCCTCTGTTTCAACCCCACTTTTTCTCGCCCTCTGTTTCAGCCCCTCTGTTTCTTGCCCCCTGTTTCAGCCCCTCTGTTTCTCGCCCTCTGTTTCTCGCCCTTTGTTTCAGCCCCGCTGTTTCTCGCCCTCTGTTTCAGCCCCTCTGTTTCAGCCCCTCTGTTTCTCGCCCTCTGATTCAGCCCCTCTGTTTCAGCCCCAGTGTTTCTCGACCTCTGTTTCTCGCCCTCTGTTTCTCGCCCTCTGATTCAGCCCCTCTGTTTCTCGCCCTCTGTTTCAACCCCTCTGTTTCAGCCCCGCTGTTTCTCGCCCTCTGTTTCAGCCCCTCTGTTTCTCGCCCTCTGTTTCACCCCCTTAGTTTCAGCCCCTCTGTTTCTCGCCCTCTGTTTCAGCCCCTCTGTTTCTCGCCCTATGTTTCAGCCCCTCAGTTTCAGCCCCTCTGTTTGTCGCCCTCTGTTTCAGCCCCTCTATTTCTCACCCTCTGTTTCAGCCCCTCTGTTTCTCGCCCTCTGTTTCAGCCCCTCTGTTTCAGCCCAACTGTTTCTCGCCCTCTGTTTCACCCCTCTGTTTCTTGCCCTCTGTTTCTGCCCCTCTGTTTCAGCCCCTCTGTTTCTCGCCCTCTGTTTCAGCCCCTCTGTTTCACCCCCGCTGTTTCTCGCCCTCTGTTTCAGCCCCTCTGTTTCTCGCCCTCTGTTTCAGCCCCTTAGTTTCAGCCCCTCTGTTTCTCGCCCTCTGTTTCAGCCCCTCTGTTTCTCGCCCTATGTTTCAGCCCCTCAGTTTCAGCCCCTCTGTTTGTCGCCCTCTGTTTCAGCCCCTCTGTATCTCACCATCTGTTTCAGCCTCTCTGTTTCTCGCCCTCTGTTTCAGCCCCTCTGTTTCAGCCCATCTGTTTCTCGCCCTCTGTTTCACCCCTCTGTTTCTCGCCCTCTGTTTCAGCCCCTCTGATTCAGCCCCTCTGTTTCTCGCCCTCTGTTTCAGCCCCTCTGTTTCTCGCCACCTGTTTCAGCCCCTCTGTTTCTCGCCCTCTGATTCAGCCCCTATGTTTCAGCCACTCTATTTCTTGCTCTCTGTTTCTCGCCCTCTGTTTCTCACTAAATGTTTCATCCAAACTGTTTCAGCCCCTCTGTTTCAGCCCCTCTGTTTCTCGCCCTCTGATTCAGCCCCTCTGTTTCAGCCCCTCTGTTTCTCGCCCTCTGATTCAGCCCCTCTGTTTCAGCCCCAGTGTTTCTCGACCTCTGTTTCTCGCCCTCTGTTTCTCGCCCTCTGATTCAGCCCCTCTGTTTCTCGCCCTCTGTTTCAACCCCTCTGTTTCAGCCCCGCTGTTTCTCGCCCTCTGTTTCAGCCCCTCTGTTTCTCGCCCTCTGTTTCAGCCCCTTAGTTTCAGCCCCTCTGTTTCTCGCCCTATGTTTCAGCCCCTCAGTTTCAGCCCCTCTGTTTGTCGCCCTCTGTTTCAGCCCCTCTGTATCTCACCATCTGTTTCAGCCTCTCTGTTTCTCGCCCTCTGTTTCAGCCCCTCTGTTTCAGCCCATCTGTTTCTCGCCCTCTGTTTCAGCCCCTCTATTTCTCGCCCTCTGTTTCAGCCCCTTAGTTTCAGCCCCTCTGTTTCTCGCCCTATGTTTCAGCCCCTCAGTTTCAGCCCCTCTGTTTGTCGCCCTCTGTTTCAGCCCCTCTGTATCTCACCATCTGTTTCAGCCTCTCTGTTTCTCGCCCTCTGTTTCAGCCCCTCTGTTTCAGCCCATCTGTTTCTCGCCCTCTGTTTCACCCCTCTGTTTCTCGCCCTCTGTTTCAGCCCCTCTGTTTCAGCCCCTCTGTTTCTCGCCCTCTGTTTCAGCCCCTCCGTTTCTTGCACTCTGTTTCTCGCCATCTGTTTCAGCCCCTCTGTTTCAGACCCTCTGTTTCAGCCCCTCTGTCTCTCGCCCCATGTTTCAGTCCCTCTGTTTCAGCACCTCTGTTTCTGCCCCTCTGTTTCAGACCCTCTGTTTCTCGGCCTCTGTTTCAGCCCCTCTTTTTCTCGCACTCTGTTTCTCACCCTCTGTTTCAACCCCTCTGTTTCTCGCCCTCTGGTTCAGCCCCTCCCTTTCTCGCGTCCTGTTTCAGCCCCTCTGTTTCTCGCCCTCTGTTTCAGCCCCTCTGAATCAGCCCCTCTGTTTCACCCCTCTGTTTCTTGCCCTCTGTTTCAGCCCCTCTGTTTCTCGCCCTCTGTTTCAGCCCCTCTGTTTCACCCCCGCTGTTTCTCGCCCTCTGTTTCAGCCCCTCTGTTTCTCGCCCTCTGTTTCAGCCCCTTAGTTTCAGCCCCTCTGTTTCTCGCCCTCTGTTTCAGCCCCTCAGTTTCAGCCCCTCTGTTTCTCGCGTCCTGTTTCAGCACCTCTGTTTCTCGCCCTCTGATTCAGCCCCTCTGAATCAGCCCCTCTGTTTCATCCCCTCTGTTTCTCGCTCTCTGTTTCTCACCCTCTGTTTCAACCCCTCTTTTTCTCGCCCTCTGTTTCAGCCCCTCCGTTTCTCGCCCCCTGTTTCAGCCCCTCTGTTTCTCGCCCTCTGTTTCTCGCCCTTTGTTTCAGCCCCACTGTTTCTCGCCCTCTGTTTCAGCCCCTCTGTTTCTCGCCCTCTGTTTCAGCCCCTTTGTTTCTCGCCCTCTGTTTCAGCCTCTCTTTTTCTCGCACTCCGTTTCTCACCCTCTGTTTCAGCCCCTTTGTTTCTCGCCCTCTGTTTCAGCCCCTCTTTTTCTCGCACTCCGTTTCTCACCCTCTGTTTCAACCCCTCTGTTTCTCGCCCTCTGTTTCAGCCCCTCAGTTTCTCGCCTCCTGATTCAGCCCCTCTGTTTCTCGCCCTCTGTTTCAGCCCCTCTGTTTCTCGCCCTCTGATTCAGCCCCTATGTTTCATCCACTCTATTTCTTGCTCTCTGTTTCTCGCCCTCTGTTTCTCACTAAATGTTTCATCCAAACTGTTTCAGCCCCTCTGTTTCAGCCCCTCTGTTTCTCGCCCTCTGATTCAGCCCCTCTGTTTCAGCCCCTCTGTTTCTCGCCCTCTGTTTCTCGCCCTCTGTTTCTCGCCCTCTGTTTCAGACCCTCTTTTTCTCGCACTCCGTTTCTCACCCTCTGTTTCAACCCCTCTGTTTCTCGCCCTCTGTTTCAGCCCCTCCGTTTCTCGCCTCCTGTTTCAGCCCCTCTGTTTCTCGCCCTCTGATTCAGCCCCTCTGATTCAGCCCCTCTGTTTCTCGCCCTCTGTTTCAGCCCCTCTGTTTCTCGCCCTCTGATTCAGCCCCTATGTTTCATCCACTCTATTTCTTGCTCTCTGTTTCTCGCCCTCTGTTTCTCACTAAATGTTTCATCCAAACTGTTTCAGCCCCTCTGTTTCAGCCCCTCTGTTTCTCGCCCTCTGATTCAGCCCCTCTGTTTCAGCCCCTCTGTTTCTCGCCCTCTGTTTCTCGCCCTCTGTTTCAGCCCCTCTGTTTCTCGCCCTCTGTTTCAGCCCCTCAGTTTCAGCCCCTCTGTTTCTCGCCCTCTGTTTCAGCCCCTGTGTTTCTCGCCCTATGTTTCAGCCCCTCTGTTTCAGCCCCTCAGTTTCAGCCCCTCTGTTTCTCGCCCTCTGTTTCAGCCCCTCTGTTTCTCACCCTCTGTTTCAGCCCATCTAATTCTCGCCCTCTGTTTCACCCCTCTGTTTCTCGCCCTCTGTTTCAGCCCCTCTGTTTCAGCCCCTCTGTTTCTCGCCCTCTGTTTCAGCCCCTCTGTTTCTCGCACTCCGTTTCTCACCCTCTGTTTTAGCCTCTCTGTTTCAGCCCCTCTGTTTCTCACCCACTGTTTCAGTCCCTCTGTTTCAGCCCCTCTGTGTCAGCCCCTCTGTTTCTCGCCCTCTGTTTCAGCCCCTCTGTTTCAGCCCCTTTGTTTCTCGCCCTCTGTTTCAGCCCCTCTTTTTCTCGCACTCCGTTTCTCACCCTCTGTTTCAGCCCCTTTGTTTCTCGCCCTCTGTTTCAGCCCCTCTTTTTCTCGCACTCCGTTTCTCACCCTCTGTTTCAACCCCTCTGTTTTAGCCTCTCTGTTTCAGCCCCTCTGTTTCTCACCCACTGTTTCAGTCCCTCTGTTTCAGCCCCTCTGTTTCAGCCCCTCTGTTTCTCGCCCTCTGTTTCAGCCCCTCTTTTTCTCGCACTCCGTTTCTCACCCTCTGTTTCAGCCCCTTTGTTTCTCGCCCTCTGTTTGCGCCCCTCTTTTTCTCACACTCCGTTTCTCACCCTCTGTTTCAACCCCTCTGGTCTCGCCCTCTGTTTCAGCCCCTCCGTTTCTCTCCTCCTGTTTCAGCCCCTCTGTTTCTCGCCCTCTGATTTAGCCCCTTTGATTCAGCCCCTCTGTTTCATCCCCTCTGTTTCTCGCCCTCTGATTCTCACCCTCTGTTTCAACCCCTCTTTTTCTCGCCCTCTGTTTCAGCCCCTCTGTTTCTCGCCCCCTGTTTCAGCCCCTCTGTTTCTCGCCCTCTGTTTCTCGCCCTTTGTTTCAGCCCCGCTGTTTCTCGCCCTCTGTTTCAGCCCCTCTGTTTCAGCCCCTCTGTTTCTCGCCCTCTGTTTCAGCCCCTCCGTTTCTCGCCCTCTGTTTCAGCCCCTCTGTTACAGCCCCTCTGTTTCAGCCCCTCTGTTTCTTGCCCTCTGTTTCAGACCATCTGTTCCTTGCCCCCTGTTTCAGCCCCTCTGTTTCAGCCCCTCTGTTTCAGCCCCACTTTTTCTCGCCCTCTGTTTCAGCCCCTCCATTTCTCGCCCGTGTTTCAGCCCCTCTGTTTCTCACCCTCTGATTCAGCCCCTCTGCTTCTCACCCACTGTTTCAGCCCGTCTGTTTCTCAACCACTGTTTCAGCCCCTCTGTTTCTCACCCTCTGTTTCAGCCCCTCTGTTTCTCGCCCCCTGTTCAGCTCCTCTGTTTCTCGCCCTTTGTTTCTCGCCCTTTGTTTCAGCCCCGCTGTTTCTCGCCCTCTGTTTCAGCCCCTTTGTTTCTCGCCCTCTGTTTCAGCGCCTCTGTTTCAGCCCCTTTGTTTCTCGCCCTCTGTTTCAGCCCCTCTTTTTCTCGCACTCCGTTTCTCACCCTCTGTTTCAGCCCCTTTGTTTCTCGCCCTCTGTTTCATCCCCTCTGTTTCTCGCCCTCTGTTTCTCACCCTCTGTTTCAGCCCCTCTTTTTCTCGCACTCCGTTTCTCACCCTCTGTTTCAGCCCCTCTGTTTCTCGCCCTCTGTTTCTCACCCTCTGTTTCAGCCCCTCTTTTTCTCGCACTCCGTTTCTCACCCTCTGATTCAGCTCCTCTGATTCAGCCCCTCTGTTTCATCCCCTCTGTTTCTCGCCCTCTGTTTCTCACCCTCTGTTTGAAGCCCTCTTTTTCTCGCCCTCTGTTTCAGCCCCTCTGTTTCTCGCCCCCTGTTTCAGCCCCTCTGTTTCTCGCCCTCTGTTTCTCGCCCTTTGTTTCAGCCCCGCTGTTTCTCGCCCTCTGTTTCAGCCCCTCTGTTTCAGCCCCTCTGTTTCTCGCCCTCTGTTTCAGCCCCTCTATTTCTCGCACTCCGTTTCTCACCCTCTGTTTCAACCCCTCTGTTTTTCGCCCTCTGTTTCAGCCCCTACGTTTCTCTCCCCCTGTTTCAGCCCCTCTGTTTCTCGCCCTCTGATTCAGCCCCTATGTTTCAGCCACTCTGTTTCTCGCTCTGTTTCTCGCCCTCTGTTTCTCACTAAATGTTTCAGCCAAACTGTTTCAGCCCCTCTGTTTCAGCCCCTCTGTTTCCCGCCCTCTGATTCAGCCCCTCTGTTTCAGCCCCTCTGTTTCTCGACCTCTGTTTCTCGCCCTCTGTTTCTCACTAAATGTTTCAGCCAAACTGTTTCAGCCCCTCTGTTTCAGCCCCTCTGTTTCTCGCCCTCTGTTTCAGCCCCTCCGTTTCTCGCCTCCTGTTTCAGCCCCTCCGTTTCTCGCCCTCTGATTCAGCCCCTCTGATTCAGCCCCTCTGTTTCATCCCCTCTGTTTCTCGCCCTCTGTTTCTCACCCTCTGTTTCAACCCCTCTTTTTCTCGCCCTCTGTTTCAGCCCCTCTGTTTCTCGCCCCCTGTTTCAGCCCCTCTGTTTCTCGCCCTCTGTTTCTCGCCCTTTGTTTCAGCCCCGCTGTTTCTCGCCCTCTGTTTCAGCCCCTCTGTTTCAGCCCCTCTGTTTCTCGCCCTCTGTTTCAGCCCCTCCGTTTCTCGCCCTCTGTTTCAGCCCCTCTGTTACAGCCCCTCTGTTTCAGCCCCTCTGTTTCTCGCCCTCTGTTTCAGACCCTCTGTTTCTTGCCCCCTGTTTCAGCCCCTCTGTTTCAGCCCCTCTGTTTCAGCCCCACTGTTTCTCGCCCTCTGTTTCAGCCCCTCCATTTCTCGCCCGTGTTTCAGCCCCTCTGTTTCTCGCCGTCTGATTCAGCCCCTCTGCTTCTCACCCACTGTTTCAGCCGGTCTGTTTCTCACCCTCTGATTCAGCCCCTCTGTTTCTCGCCCTCTGTTTCAGCCCCTCTGTTTCTCGCCCTCTGATTCAGCCCCTATGTTTCATCCACTCGATTTCTTGCTCTCTGTTTCTCGCCCTCTGTTTCTCACTAAATGTTTCATCCAAACTGTTTCAGCCCCTCTGTTTCAGCCCCTCTGTTTCTCGCCCTCTGATTCAGCCCCTCTGTTTCAGCCCCTCTGTTTCTCGCCCTCTGTTTCTCGCCCTCTGTTTCTCGCCCTCTGTTTCAGCCCCTCTTTTTCTCGCACTCCGTTTCTCACCCTCTGTTTCAACCCCTCTGTTTCTCGCCCTCTGTTTCAGCCCCTCCGTTTCTCGCCTCCTGTTTCAGCCCCTCTGTTTCTCGCCCTCTGATTCAGCCCCTCTGATTCAGCCCCTCTGTTTCTCGCCCTCTGTTTCAGCCCCTCTGTTTCTCGCCCTCTGATTCAGCCCCTATGTTTCATCCACTCTATTTCTTGCTCTCTGTTTCTCGCCCTCTGTTTCTCACTAAATGTTTCATCCAAACTGTTTCAGCCCCTCTGTTTCAGCCCCTCTGTTTCTCGCCCTCTGATTCAGCCCCTCTGTTTCAGCCCCTCTGTTTCTCGCCCTCTGTTTCTCGCCCTCTGTTTCTCGCCCTCTGTTTCAGCCCCTCTGTTTCTCGCCCTCTGTTTCAGCCCCTCAGTTTCAGCCCCTCTGTTTCTCGCCCTCTGTTTCAGCCCCTCTGTTTCTCGCCCTATGTTTCAGCCCCTCTGTTTCAGCCCCTCAGTTTCAGCCCCTCTGTTTCTCGCCCTCTGTTTCAGCCCCTCTGTTTCTCACCCTCTGTTTCAGCCCATCTAATTCTCGCCCTCTGTTTCACCCCTCTGTTTCTCGCCCTCTGTTTCAGCCCCTCTGTTTCAGCCCCTCTGTTTCTCGCCCTCTGTTTCAGCCCCTCTGTTTCTCGCACTCCGTTTCTCACCCTCTGTTTTAGCCTCTCTGTTTCAGCCCCTCTGTTTCTCACCCACTGTTTCAGTCCCTCTGTTTCAGCCCCTCTGTGTCAGCCCCTCTGTTTCTCGCCCTCTGTTTCAGCCCCTCTGTTTCAGCCCCTTTGTTTCTCGCCCTCTGTTTCAGCCCCTCTTTTTCTCGCACTCCGTTTCTCACCCTCTGTTTCAGCCCCTTTGTTTCTCGCCCTCTGTTTCAGCCCCTCTTTTTCTCGCACTCCGTTTCTCACCCTCTGTTTCAACCCCTCTGTTTTAGCCTCTCTGTTTCAGCCCCTCTGTTTCTCACCCACTGTTTCAGTCCCTCTGTTTCAGCCCCTCTGTTTCAGCCCCTCTGTTTCTCGCCCTCTGTTTCAGCCCCTCTTTTTCTCGCACTCCGTTTCTCACCCTCTGTTTCAGCCCCTTTGTTTCTCGCCCTCTGTTTGCGCCCCTCTTTTTCTCACACTCCGTTTCTCACCCTCTGTTTCAACCCCTCTGGTCTCGCCCTCTGTTTCAGCCCCTCCGTTTCTCTCCTCCTGTTTCAGCCCCTCTGTTTCTCGCCCTCTGATTTAGCCCCTTTGATTCAGCCCCTCTGTTTCATCCCCTCTGTTTCTCGCCCTCTGATTCTCACCCTCTGTTTCAACCCCTCTTTTTCTCGCCCTCTGTTTCAGCCCCTCTGTTTCTCGCCCCCTGTTTCAGCCCCTCTGTTTCTCGCCCTCTGTTTCTCGCCCTTTGTTTCAGCCCCGCTGTTTCTCGCCCTCTGTTTCAGCCCCTCTGTTTCAGCCCCTCTGTTTCTCGCCCTCTGTTTCAGCCCCTCCGTTTCTCGCCCTCTGTTTCAGCCCCTCTGTTACAGCCCCTCTGTTTCAGCCCCTCTGTTTCTTGCCCTCTGTTTCAGACCATCTGTTCCTTGCCCCCTGTTTCAGCCCCTCTGTTTCAGCCCCTCTGTTTCAGCCCCACTTTTTCTCGCCCTCTGTTTCAGCCCCTCCATTTCTCGCCCGTGTTTCAGCCCCTCTGTTTCTCACCCTCTGATTCAGCCCCTCTGCTTCTCACCCACTGTTTCAGCCCGTCTGTTTCTCAACCACTGTTTCAGCCCCTCTGTTTCTCACCCTCTGTTTCAGCCCCTCTGTTTCTCGCCCCCTGTTCAGCTCCTCTGTTTCTCGCCCTTTGTTTCTCGCCCTTTGTTTCAGCCCCGCTGTTTCTCGCCCTCTGTTTCAGCCCCTTTGTTTCTCGCCCTCTGTTTCAGCGCCTCTGTTTCAGCCCCTTTGTTTCTCGCCCTCTGTTTCAGCCCCTCTTTTTCTCGCACTCCGTTTCTCACCCTCTGTTTCAGCCCCTTTGTTTCTCGCCCTCTGTTTCATCCCCTCTGTTTCTCGCCCTCTGTTTCTCACCCTCTGTTTCAGCCCCTCTTTTTCTCGCACTCCGTTTCTCACCCTCTGTTTCAGCCCCTCTGTTTCTCGCCCTCTGTTTCTCACCCTCTGTTTCAGCCCCTCTTTTTCTCGCACTCCGTTTCTCACCCTCTGATTCAGCTCCTCTGATTCAGCCCCTCTGTTTCATCCCCTCTGTTTCTCGCCCTCTGTTTCTCACCCTCTGTTTGAAGCCCTCTTTTTCTCGCCCTCTGTTTCAGCCCCTCTGTTTCTCGCCCCCTGTTTCAGCCCCTCTGTTTCTCGCCCTCTGTTTCTCGCCCTTTGTTTCAGCCCCGCTGTTTCTCGCCCTCTGTTTCAGCCCCTCTGTTTCAGCCCCTCTGTTTCTCGCCCTCTGTTTCAGCCCCTCTATTTCTCGCAATCCGTTTCTCACCCTCTGTTTCAACCCCTCTGTTTTTCGCCCTCTGTTTCAGCCCCTACGTTTCTCTCCCCCTGTTTCAGCCCCTCTGTTTCTCGCCCTCTGATTCAGCCCCTATGTTTCAGCCACTCTGTTTCTCGCTCTGTTTCTCGCCCTCTGTTTCTCACTAAATGTTTCAGCCAAACTGTTTCAGCCCCTCTGTTTCAGCCCCTCTGTTTCCCGCCCTCTGATTCAGCCCCTCTGTTTCAGCCCCTCTGTTTCTCGACCTCTGTTTCTCGCCCTCTGTTTCTCACTAAATGTTTCAGCCAAACTGTTTCAGCCCCTCTGTTTCAGCCCCTCTGTTTCTCGCCCTCTGTTTCAGCCCCTCCGTTTCTCGCCTCCTGTTTCAGCCCCTCCGTTTCTCGCCCTCTGATTCAGCCCCTCTGATTCAGCCCCTCTGTTTCATCCCCTCTGTTTCTCGCCCTCTGTTTCTCACCCTCTGTTTCAACCCCTCTTTTTCTCGCCCTCTGTTTCAGCCCCTCTGTTTCTCGCCCCCTGTTTCAGCCCCTCTGTTTCTCGCCCTCTGTTTCTCGCCCTTTGTTTCAGCCCCTCTGTTTCTCGCCCTCTGTTTCAGCCCCTCTGTTTCAGCCCCTCTGTTTCTCGCCCTCTGTTTCAGCCCCTCCGTTTCTCGCCCTCTGTTTCAGCCCCTCTGTTACAGCCCCTCTGTTTCAGCCCCTCTGTTTCTCGCCCTCTGTTTCAGACCCTCTGTTTCTTGCCCCCTGTTTCAGCCCCTCTGTTTCAGCCCCTCTGTTTCAGCCCCACTGTTTCTCGCCCTCTGTTTCAGCCCCTCCATTTCTCGCCCGTGTTTCAGCCCCTCTGTTTCTCGCCGTCTGATTCAGCCCCTCTGCTTCTCACCCACTGTTTCAGCCGGTCTGTTTCTCACCCACTGTTTCAGCCCCTCTGTTTCTCACCCTCTGTTCCAGCCCCTCTGTTTCTTGCCATCTGATTCAGCCCTCTGAATCAGCCCCTAATGTTTCATCCCCTCTTTTTCTCGCCCTCTGTTTCAGCCCCTCCGTTTCTCGCCCCCTGTTTCAGCCCCTCTGTTTCTCGCCCTCTGTTTCTCGCCCTTTGTTACAGCCCCGCTGTTTCTCGCCCTCTGCTTCAGCCCCTCTGTTTCAGCCCCTTTGTTTCTCGCCCTCTGTTTCAGCCCCTCTTTTTCTCGCACTCCGTTTCTCACCCTCTGTTTCAACCCCTCTGTTTCTCGCCGTCTGTTTCAGCCCCTCCGTTTCTCGCCTCCTGTTTCAGCCCCTCTGTTTCTCGCCCTCTGATTCAGCCCCTCTGATTCAGCCCCTCTGTTTCATCCCCTCTGTTTCTCGCCCTCTGATTCTCACCCTCTGTTTCAACCCCACTTTTTCTCGCCCTCTGTTTCAGCCCCTCTGTTTCTTGCCCCCTGTTTCAGCCCCTCTGTTTCTCGCCCTCTGTTTCTCGCCCTTTGTTTCAGCCCCGCTGTTTCTCGCCCTCTGTTTCAGCCCCTCTGTTTCAGCCCCTCTGTTTCTCGCCCTCTGATTCAGCCCCTCTGTTTCAGCCCCAGTGTTTCTCGACCTCTGTTTCTCGCCCTCTGTTTCTCGCCCTCTGATTCAGCCCCTCTGTTTCTCGCCCTCTGTTTCAACCCCTCTGTTTCAGCCCCGCTGTTTCTCGCCCTCTGTTTCAGCCCCTCTGTTTCTCGCCCTCTGTTTCACCCCCTTAGTTTCAGCCCCTCTGTTTCTCGCCCTCTGTTTCAGCCCCTCTGTTTCTCGCCCTATGTTTCAGCCCCTCAGTTTCAGCCCCTCTGTTTGTCGCCCTCTGTTTCAGCCCCTCTGTTTCTCACCCTCTGTTTCAGCCCCTCTGTTTCTCGCCCTCTGTTTCAGCCCCTCTGTTTCAGCCCATCTGTTTCTCCCCCTCTGTTTCACCCCTCTGTTTCTTGCCCTCTGTTTCAGCCCCTCTGTTTCAGCCCCTCTGTTTCTCGCCCTCTGTTTCAGCCCCTCTGTTTCACCCCCGCTGTTTCTCGCCCTCTGTTTCAGCCCCTCTGTTTCTCGCCCTCTGTTTCAGCCCCTTAGTTTCAGCCCCTCTGTTTCTCGCCCTCTGTTTCAGCCCCTCTGTTTCTCGCCCTATGTTTCAGCCCCTCAGTTTCAGCCCCTCTGTTTGTCGCCCTCTGTTTCAGCCCCTCTGTATCTCACCATCTGTTTCAGCCTCTCTGTTTCTCGCCCTCTGTTTCAGCCCCTCTGTTTCAGCCCATCTGTTTCTCGCCCTCTGTTTCACCCCTCTGTTTCTCGCCCTCTGTTTCAGCCCCTCTGTTTCAGCCCCTCTGTTTCTCGCCCTCTGTTTCAGCCCCTCCGTTTCTTGCACTCTGTTTCTCGCCATCTGTTTCAGCCCCTCTGTTTCAGACCCTCTGTTTCAGCCCCTCTGTCTCTCGCCCCATGTTTCAGTCCCTCTGTTTCAGCACCTCTGTTTCTGCCCCTCTGTTTCAGACCCTCTGTTTCTCGGCCTCTGTTTCAGCCCCTCTTTTTCTCGGACTCTGTTTCTCACCCTCTGTTTCAACCCCTCTGTTTCTCGCCCTCTGGTTCAGCCCCTCCCTTTCTCGCGTCCTGTTTCAGCCCCTCTGTTTGTCGCCCTCTGATTCAGCCCCTCTGAATCAGCCCCTCTGTTTCATCCCCTCTGTTTCTCGCTCTCTGTTTCTCACCCTCTGTTTCAACCCCTCTTTTTCTCGCCCTCTGTTTCAGCCCCTCCGTTTCTCGCCCCCTGTTTCAGCCCCTCTGTTTCTCGCCCTCTGTTTCTCGCCCTCTGTTTCAGCCCCTTTGTTTCTCGCCCTCTGTTTCAGCCTCTCTTTTTCTCGCACTCCGTTTCTCACCCTCTGTTTCAGCCCCTTTGTTTCTCGCCCTCTGTTTCAGCCCCTCTTTTTCTCGCACTCCGTTTCTCACCCTCTGTTTCAACCCCTCTGTTTCTCGCCCTCTGTTTCAGCCCCTCCGTTTCTCGCCTCCTGTTTCAGCCCCTCTGTTTCTCGCCCTCTGATTCAGCCCCTCTGATTCAGCCCCTCTGTTTCTCGCCCTCTGTTTCAGCCCCTCTGTTTCTCGCCACCTGTTTCAGCCCCTCTGTTTCTCGCCCTCTGATTCAGCCCCTATGTTTCAGCCACTCTATTTCTTGCTCTCTGTTTCTCGCCCTCTGTTTCTCACTAAATGTTTCATCCAAACTGTTTCAGCCCCTCTGTTTCAGCCCCTCTGTTTCTCGCCCTCTGATTCAGCCCCTCTGTTTCAGCCCCTCTGTTTCTCGCCCTCTGATTCAGCCCCTCTGTTTCAGCCCCAGTGTTTCTCGACCTCTGTTTCTCGCCCTCTGTTTCTCGCCCTCTGATTCAGCCCCTCTGTTTCTCGCCCTCTGTTTCAACCCCTCTGTTTCAGCCCCGCTGTTTCTCGCCCTCTGTTTCAGCCCCTCTGTTTCTCGCCCTCTGTTTCACCCCCTTAGTTTCAGCCCCTCTGTTTCTCGCCCTCTGTTTCAGCCCCTCTGTTTCTCGCCCTATGTTTCAGCCCCTCAGTTTCAGCCCCTCTGTTTGTCGCCCTCTGTTTCAGCCCCTCTGTTTCTCACCCTCTGTTTCAGCCCCTCTGTTTCTCGCCCTCTGTTTCAGCCCCTCTGTTTCAGCCCATCTGTTTCTCGCCCTCTGTTTCACCCCTCTGTTTCTTGCCCTCTGTTTCAGCCCCTCTGTTTCAGCCCCTCTGTTTCTCGCCCTCTGTTTCAACCCCTCTGTTTCAGCCCCGCTGTTTCTCGCCCTCTGTTTCAGCCCCTCTGTTTCTCGCCCTCTGTTTCAGCCCCTTAGTTTCAGCCCCTCTGTTTCTCGCCCTCTGTTTCAGCCCCTCTGTTTCTCGCCCTATGTTTCAGCCCCTCACTTTCAGCCCCTCTGTTTGTCGCCCTCTGTTTCAGCCCCTCTGTATCTCACCATCTGTTTCAGCCTCTCTGTTTCTCGCCCTCTGTTTCAGCCCCTCTGTTTCAGCCCATCTGTTTCTCGCCCTCTGTTTCACCCCTCTGTTTCTCGCCCTCTGTTTCAGCCCCTCTGTTTCAGCCCCTCTGTTTCTCGCCCTCTGTTTCAGCCCCTCCGTTTCTTGCACTCTGTTTCTCGCCATCTGTTTCAGCCCCTCTGTTTCAGACCCTCTGTTTCAGCCCCTCTGTCTCTCGCCCCATGTTTCAGTCCCTCTGTTTCAGCACCTCTGTTTCTGCCCCTCTGTTTCAGACCCTCTGTTTCTCGGCCTCTGTTTCAGCCCCTCTTTTTCTCGCACTCTGTTTCTCACCCTCTGTTTCAACCCCTCTGTTTCTCGCTCTCTGGTTCAGCCCCTCCCTTTCTCGCGTCCTGTTTCAGCCCCTCTGTTTCTCGCCCTCTGATTCAGCCCCTCTGAATCAGCCCCTCTGTTTCACCCCTCTGTTTCTTGCCCTCTGTTTCAGCCCCTCTGTTTCAGCCCCTCTGTTTCTCGCCCTCTGTTTCAGCCCCTCTGTTTCACCCCCGCTGTTTCTCGCCCTCTGTTTCAGCCCCTCTGTTTCTCGCCCTCTGTTTCAGCCCCTTAGTTTCAGCCCCTCTGTTTCTCGCCCTCTGTTTCAGCCCCTCAGTTTCAGCCCCTCTGTTTCTCGCGTCCTGTTTCAGCACCTCTGTTTCTCGCCCTCTGATTCAGCCCCTCTGAATCAGCCCCTCTGTTTCATCCCCTCTGTTTCTCGCTCTCTGTTTCTCACCCTCTGTTTCAACCCCTCTTTTTCTCGCCCTCTGTTTCAGCCCCTCCGTTTCTCGCCCCCTGTTTCAGCCCCTCTGTTTCTCGCCCTCTGTTTCTCGCCCTTTGTTTCAGCCCCACTGTTTCTCGCCCTCTGTTTCAGCCCCTCTGTTTCTCGCCCTCTGTTTCAGCCCCTTTGTTTCTCGCCTCTGTTTCAGCCTCTCTTTTTCTCGCACTCCGTTTCTCACCCTCTGTTTCAGCCCCTTTGTTTCTCGCCCTCTGTTTCAGCCCCTCTTTTTCTCGCACTCCGTTTCTCACCCTCTGTTTCAACCCCTCTGTTTCTCGCCCTCTGTTTCAGCCCCTCAGTTTCTCGCCTCCTGTTTCAGCCCCTCTTTTTCTCGCCCTCTGATTCAGCCCCTCTGATTCAGCCCCTCTGTTTCTCGCCCTCTGTTTCAGCCCCTCTGTTTCTCGCCCTCTGATTCAGCCCCTATGTTTCATCCACTCGATTTCTTGCTCTCTGTTTCTCGCCCTCTGTTTCTCACTAAATGTTTCATCCAAACTGTTTCAGCCCCTCTGTTTCAGCCCCTCTGTTTCTCGCCCTCTGATTCAGCCCCTCTGTTTCAGCCCCTCTGTTTCTCGCCCTCTGTTTCTCGCCCTCTGTTTCTCGCCCTCTGTTTCAGCCCCTCTGTTTCTCGCCCTCTGTTTCAGCCCCTCAGTTTCAGCCCCTCTGTTTCTCGCCCTCTGTTTCAGCCCCTCTGTTTCTCGCCCTATGTTTCAGCCCCTCTGTTTCAGCCCCTCAGTTTCAGCCCCTCTGTTTCTCGCCCTCTGTTTCAGCCCCTCTGTTTCTCACCCTCTGTTTCAGCCCATCTAATTCTCGCCCTCTGTTTCACCCCTCTGTTTCTCGCCCTCTGTTTCAGCCCCTCTGTTTCAGCCCCTCTGTTTCTCGCCCTCTGTTTCAGCCCCTCTGTTTCTCGCACTCCGTTTCTCACCCTCTGTTTTAGCCTCTCTGTTTCAGCCCCTCTGTTTCTCACCCACTGTTTCAGTCCCTCTGTTTCAGCCCCTCTGTGTCAGCCCCTCTGTTTCTCGCCCTCTGTTTCAGCCCCTCTGTTTCAGCCCCTTTGTTTCTCGCCCTCTGTTTCAGCCCCTCTTTTTCTCGCACTCCGTTTCTCACCCTCTGTTTCAGCCCCTTTGTTTCTCGCCCTCTGTTTCAGCCCCTCTTTTTCTCGCACTCCGTTTCTCACCCTCTGTTTCAACCCCTCTGTTTTAGCCTCTCTGTTTCAGCCCCTCTGTTTCTCACCCACTGTTTCAGTCCCTCTGTTTCAGCCCCTCTGTTTCAGCCCCTCTGTTTCTCGCCCTCTGTTTCAGCCCCTCTTTTTCTCGCACTCCGTTTCTCACCCTCTGTTTCAACCCCTCTGTTTCTCGCCCTCTGTTTCAGCCCCTCCGTTTCTCGCCTCCTGTTTCAGCCCCTCTGTTTCTCGCCCTCTGATTCAGCCCCTCTGATTCAGCCCCTCTGTTTCTCGCCCGCTGCTTCAGCCCCTCTGTTTCTCGCCACCTGTTTCAGCCCCTCTGTTTCTCGCCCTCTGATTCAGCCCCTATGTTTCAGCCACTCTATTTCTTGCTCTCTGTTTCTCGCCCTCTGTTTCTCACTAAATGTTTCATCCAAACTGTTTCAGCCCCACTGTTTCAGCCCCTCTGTTTCTCGCCCTCTGATTCAGCCCCTCTGTTTCAGCCCCTCTGTTTCTCGCCCTCTGATTCAGCACCTCTGTTTCAGCCCCAGTGTTTCTCGACCTCTGTTTCTCGCCCTCTGTTTCTCGCCCTCTGATTCAGCCCCTCTGTTTCTCGCCCTCTGTTTCAACCCCTCTGTTTCAGTCCCGCTGTTTCTCGCCCTCTGTTTCAGCCCCTCTGTTTCTCGCCCTCTGTTTCACCCCCTTAGTTTCAGCCCCTCTGTTTCTCGCCCTCTGTTTCAGCCCCTCTGTTTCTCGCCCTATGTTTCAGCCCCTCAGTTTCAGCCCCTCTGTTTGTCGCCCTCTGTTTCAGCCCCTCTGTTTCTCACCCTCTGTTTCAGCCCCTCTGTTTCTCGCCCTCTGTTTCAGCCCCTCTGTTTCAGCCCATCTGTTTCTCCCCCTCTGTTTCACCCCTCTGTTTCTTGCCCTCTGTTTCAGCCCCTCTGTTTCAGCCCCTCTGTTTCTCGCCCTCTGTTTCAGCCCCTCTGTTTCACCCCCGCTGTTTCTCGCCCTCTGTTTCAGCCCCTCTGTTTCTCGCCCTCTGTTTCAGCCCCTTAGTTTCAGCCCCTCTGTTTCTCGCCCTCTGTTTCAGCCCCTCTGTTTCTCGCCCTATGTTTCAGCCCCTCAGTTTCAGCCCCTCTGTTTGTCGCCCTCTGTTTCAGCCCCTCTGTATCTCACCATCTGTTTCAGCCTCTCTGTTTCTCGCCCTCTGTTTCAGCCCCTCTGTTTCAGCCCATCTGTTTCTCGCCCTCTGTTTCACCCCTCTGTTTCTCGCCCTCTGTTTCAGCCCCTCTGTTTCAGCCCCTCTGTTTCTCGCCCTCTGTTTCAGCCCCTCCGTTTCTTGCACTCTGTTTCTCGCCATCTGTTTCAGCCCCTCTGTTTCAGACCCTCTGTTTCAGCCCCTCTGTCTCTCGCCCCATGTTTCAGTCCCTCTGTTTCAGCACCTCTGTTTCTGCCCCTCTGTTTCAGACCCTCTGTTTCTCGGCCACTGTTTCAGCCCCTCTTTTTCTCGCACTCTGTTTCTAACCCTCTGTTTCAACCCCTCTGTTTCTCGCCCTCTGGTTCAGCCCCTCCCTTTCTCGCGTCCTGTTTCAGCCCCTCTGTTTCTCGCCCTCTGATTCAGCCCCTCTGAATCAGCCCCTCTGTTTCATCCCCTCTGTTTCTCGCTCTCTGTTTCTCACCCTCTGTTTCAACCCCTCTTTTTCTCGCCCTCTGTTTCAGCCCCTCCGTTTCTCGCCCCCTGTTTCAGCCCCTCTGTTTCTCGCCCTCTGTTTCTCGCCCTTTGTTACAGCCCCGCTGTTTCTCGCCCTCTGGTTCAGCCCCTCTGTTTCAGCCCCTTTGTTTCTCGCCCTCTGTTTCAGCCCCTCTTTTTCTCGCACTCCGTTTCTCACCCTCTGTTTCAACCCCTCTGTTTCTCGCCGTCTGTTTCAGCCCCTCCGTTTCTCGCCTCCTGTTTCAGCCCCTCTGTTTCTCGCCCTCTGATTCAGCCCCTCTGATTCAGCCCCTCTGTTTCATCCCCTCTGTTTCTCGCCCTCTGATTCTCACCCTCTGTTTCAACCCCACTTTTTCTCGCCCTCTGTTTCAGCCCCTCTGTTTCTTGCCCCCTGTTTCAGCCCCTCTGTTTCTCGCCCTCTGTTTCTCGCCCTTTGTTTCAGCCCCGCTGTTTCTCGCCCTCTGTTTCAGCCCCTCTGTTTCAGCCCCTCTGTTTCTCGCCCTCTGATTCAGCCCCTCTGTTTCAGCCCCAGTGTTTCTCGACCTCTGTTTCTCGCCCTCTGTTTCTCGCCCTCTGATTCAGCCCCTCTGTTTCTCGCCCTCTGTTTCAACCCCTCTGTTTCAGCCCCGCTGTTTCTCGCCCTCTGTTTCAGCCCCTCTGTTTCTCGCCCTCTGTTTCACCCCCTTAGTTTCAGCCCCTCTGTTTCTCGCCCTCTGTTTCAGCCCCTCTGTTTCTCGCCCTATGTTTCAGCCCCTCAGTTTCAGCCCCTCTGTTTGTCGCCCTCTGTTTCAGCCCCTCTGTTTCTCACCCTCTGTTTCAGCCCCTCTGTTTCTCGCCCTCTGTTTCAGCCCCTCTGTTTCAGCCCATCTGTTTCTCCCCCTCTGTTTCACCCCTCTGTTTCTTGCCCTCTGTTTCAGCCCCTCTGTTTCAGCCCCTCTGTTTCTCGCCCTCTGTTTCAGCCCCTCCGTTTCTTGCACTCTGTTTCTCGCCATCTGTTTCAGCCCCTCTGTTTCAGACCCTCTGTTTCAGCCCCTCTGTCTCTCGCCCCATGTTTCAGTCCCTCTGTTTCAGCACCTCTGTTTCTGCCCCTCTGTTTCAGACCCTCTGTTTCTCGGCCTCTGTTTCAGCCCCTCTTTTTCTCGGACTCTGTTTCTCACCCTCTGTTTCAACCCCTCTGTTTCTCGCCCTCTGGTTCAGCCCCTCCCTTTCTCGCGTCCTGTTTCAGCCCCTCTGTTTGTCGCCCTCTGATTCAGCCCCTCTGAATCAGCCCCTCTGTTTCATCCCCTCTGTTTCTCGCTCTCTGTTTCTCACCCTCTGTTTCAACCCCTCTTTTTCTCGCCCTCTGTTTCAGCCCCTCCGTTTCTCGCCCCCTGTTTCAGCCCCTCTGTTTCTCGCCCTCTGTTTCTCGCCCTCTGTTTCAGCCCCTTTGTTTCTCGCCCTCTGTTTCAGCCTCTCTTTTTCTCGCACTCCGTTTCTCACCCTCTGTTTCAGCCCCTTTGTTTCTCGCCCTCTGTTTCAGCCCCTCTTTTTCTCGCACTCCGTTTCTCACCCTCTGTTTCAACCCCTCTGTTTCTCGCCCTCTGTTTCAGCCCCTCCGTTTCTCGCCTCCTGTTTCAGCCCCTCTGTTTCTCGCCCTCTGATTCAGCCCCTCTGATTCAGCCCCTCTGTTTCTCGCCCTCTGTTTCAGCCCCTCTGTTTCTCGCCACCTGTTTCAGCCCCTCTGTTTCTCGCCCTCTGATTCAGCCCCTATGTTTCAGCCACTCTATTTCTTGCTCTCTGTTTCTCGCCCTCTGTTTCTCACTAAATGTTTCATCCAAACTGTTTCAGCCCCTCTGTTTCAGCCCCTCTGTTTCTCGCCCTCTGATTCAGCCCCTCTGTTTCAGCCCCTCTGTTTCTCGCCCTCTGATTCAGCCCCTCTGTTTCAGCCCCAGTGTTTCTCGACCTCTGTTTCTCGCCCTCTGTTTCTCGCCCTCTGATTCAGCCCCTCTGTTTCTCGCCCTCTGTTTCAACCCCTCTGTTTCAGCCCCGCTGTTTCTCGCCCTCTGTTTCAGCCCCTCTGTTTCTCGCCCTCTGTTTCACCCCCTTAGTTTCAGCCCCTCTGTTTCTCGCCCTCTGTTTCAGCCCCTCTGTTTCTCGCCCTATGTTTCAGCCCCTCAGTTTCAGCCCCTCTGTTTGTCGCCCTCTGTTTCAGCCCCTCTGTTTCTCACCCTCTGTTTCAGCCCCTCTGTTTCTCGCCCTCTGTTTCAGCCCCTCTGTTTCAGCCCATCTGTTTCTCGCCCTCTGTTTCACCCCTCTGTTTCTTGCCCTCTGTTTCAGCCCCTCTGTTTCAGCCCCTCTGTTTCTCGCCCTCTGTTTCAACCCCTCTGTTTCAGCCCCGCTGTTTCTCGCCCTCTGTTTCAGCCCCTCTGTTTCTCGCCCTCTGTTTCAGCCCCTTAGTTTCAGCCCCTCTGTTTCTCGCCCTCTGTTTCAGCCCCTCTGTTTCTCGCCCTATGTTTCAGCCCCTCAGTTTCAGCCCCTCTGTTTGTCGCCCTCTGTTTCAGCCCCTCTGTATCTCACCATCTGTTTCAGCCTCTCTGTTTCTCGCCCTCTGTTTCAGCCCCTCTGTTTCAGCCCATCTGTTTCTCGCCCTCTGTTTCACCCCTCTGTTTCTCGCCCTCTGTTT
Source organism: Chiloscyllium punctatum (assembly GCF_047496795.1). NCBI lineage: Eukaryota > Metazoa > Chordata > Chondrichthyes > Orectolobiformes > Hemiscylliidae > Chiloscyllium > Chiloscyllium punctatum. The sequence goes on along the minus strand of NW_027309797.1, from coordinate 3,132,638 downwards.
CAGCCCCTCTGTTTCAGCCCCTCTGTTTCTCGCCCTCTGTTTCAGCCCCTCCGTTTCTTGCACTCTGTTTCTCGCCATCTGTTTCAGCCCCTCTGTTTCAGACCCTCTGTTTCAGCCCCTCTGTCTCTCGCCCCATGTTTCAGTCCCTCTGTTTCAGCACCTCTGTTTCTGCCCCTCTGTTTCAGACCCTCTGTTTCTCGGCCTCTGTTTCAGCCCCTCTTTTTCTCGCACTCTGTTTCTCACCCTCTGTTTCAACCCCTCTGTTTCTCGCTCTCTGGTTCAGCCCCTCCCTTTCTCGCGTCCTGTTTCAGCCCCTCTGTTTCTCGCCCTCTGATTCAGCCCCTCTGAATCAGCCCCTCTGTTTCACCCCTCTGTTTCTTGCCCTCTGTTTCAGCCCCTCTGTTTCAGCCCCTCTGTTTCTCGCCCTCTGTTTCAGCCCCTCTGTTTCACCCCCGCTGTTTCTCGCCCTCTGTTTCAGCCCCTCTGTTTCTCGCCCTCTGTTTCAGCCCCTTAGTTTCAGCCCCTCTGTTTCTCGCCCTCTGTTTCAGCCCCTCAGTTTCAGCCCCTCTGTTTCTCGCGTCCTGTTTCAGCACCTCTGTTTCTCGCCCTCTGATTCAGCCCCTCTGAATCAGCCCCTCTGTTTCATCCCCTCTGTTTCTCGCTCTCTGTTTCTCACCCTCTGTTTCAACCCCTCTTTTTCTCGCCCTCTGTTTCAGCCCCTCCGTTTCTCGCCCCCTGTTTCAGCCCCTCTGTTTCTCGCCCTCTGTTTCTCGCCCTTTGTTTCAGCCCCACTGTTTCTCGCCCTCTGTTTCAGCCCCTCTGTTTCTCGCCCTCTGTTTCAGCCCCTTTGTTTCTCGCCTCTGTTTCAGCCTCTCTTTTTCTCGCACTCCGTTTCTCACCCTCTGTTTCAACCCCTCTGTTTCTCGCCCTCTGTTTCAGCCCCTCCGTTTCTCGCCTCCTGTTTCAGCCCCTCTGTTTCTCGCCCTCTGATTCAGCCCCTCTGATTCAGCCCCTCTGTTTCTCGCCCTCTGTTTCAGCCCCTCTGTTTCTCGCCCTCTGATTCAGCCACTATGTTTCATCCACTCTATTTCTTGCTCTCTGTTTCTCGCCCTCTGTTTCTCACTAAATGTTTCATCCAAACTGTTTCAGCCCCTCTGTTTCAGCCCCTCTGTTTCTTGCCCTCTGATTCAGCCCCTCTGTTTCAGCCCCTCTGTTTCTCGCCCTCTGTTTCTCGCCCTCTGTTTCTCGCCCTCTGTTTCAGCCCCTCTGTTTCTCGCCCTCTGTTTCAGCCCCTCAGTTTCAGCCCCTCTGTTTCTCGCCCTCTGTTTCAGCCCCTCTGTTTCTCGCTCTCTGTTTCAGCCCCTCTGTTTCAGCCCCTCAGTTTCAGCCCCTCTGTTTCTCGCCCTCTGTTTCAGCCCCTCTGTTTCTCACCCTCTGTTTCAGCCCATCTAATTCTCGCCCTCTGTTTCACCCCTCTGTTTCTCGCCCTCTGTTTCAGCCCCTCTGTTTCAGCCCCTCTGTTTCTCGCCCTCTGTTTCAGCCCCTCTGTTTCTCGCACTCCGTTTCTCACCCTCTGTTTTAGCCTCTCTGTTTCAGCCCCTCTGTTTCTCACCCACTGTTTCAGTCCCTCTGTTTCAGCCCCTCTGTTTCAGCCCCTCTGTTTCTCACCCTCTGTTTCAGCCCCTCTGTTTCTCGCCCCATGTTTCAGTCCCTCTGTTTCAGCCCCTCTGTTTCAGCCCCTCTGTTTCTCGTCCTCTGTTTCAGCCCCTCTTTTTCTCACACTCTGTTTCTCACCCTCTGTTTCAACCCCTCTGTTTCTCGCCCTCTGTTTCAGCCCCTCCGTTTCTCACCTCCTGTTCAGCCCCTCGGTTTCTCGCCCTCTGATTCAGCCCCTCTGATTCAGCCCCTCTGTTTCATCCCCTCTGTTTCAGCCCCTCTTTTTCTCGCACTCTGTTTCTCACTCTCTGTTTGAACCCCACTGTTTCTCGCCCTCTGTTTCAGCCCTATGTTTCTCGCCCCCTGTTTCAGCCCCTCTGTTTCTCGCCCTCTGATTCAGCCCCTCTGTTTCAGCCCCTCTGTTTCTCGCCCCATGTTTCAGTCCCTCTGTTTCAGCCCCTCTGTTTCAGCCCCTCTGTTTCTCGTCCTCTGTTTCAGCCCCTCTTTTTCTCACACTCTGTTTCTCACCCTCTGTTTCAACCCCTCTGTTTCTCGCCCTCTGTTTCAGCCCCTCCGTTTCTCGCCTCCTGTTTCAGCCCCTCGGTTTCTCGCCCTCTGATTCAGCCCCTCTGATTCAGCCCCTCTGTTTCATCCCCTCTGTTTCAGCCCCTCTTTTTCTCGCACTCTGTTTCTCACTCTCTGTTTGAACCCCACTGTTTCTCGCCCTCTGTTTCAGCCCTATGTTTCTCGCCCCCTGTTTCAGCCCCTCTGTTTCTCGCCCTCTGATTCAGCCCCTCTGTTTCAGCTCTTCTGTTTCTCGCCCTCTGTTTCTTGCACTCTGTTTCAGCCCCTATGTTTCAGCCACTCTGTTTCTCGCCCTCTGTTTCTCACAAAATGTTTCAGCCAAACTGTTTCAGCCCCTCTGTTTCAGCCTCCCTGTTTCTCGACCTCTGTTTCTCGCCCTCTGTTTCTCGCCTTCTGTTTCAGCCCCTCTGTTTCAGCCCCTCTGTTCCTCGCCGTCTGTTTCAGCCCCTCTGTTTCAGCCCCGCTTTTTCTCGCCCTCTGTTTCAGCCACTCTGTTTCTCGCCCTCTGTTTCAGCCCCTCAGATTCAGCCACTCTGTTTCTCGCCCTCTGTTTCAGCCCCTCTGTTTCAACCCCTCTGTTTCTCGACCCCTGTTTCAGCCCCTCCATTTCACGCCCCTTGTTGCAGCCCCTCTGTTTCTCACCCTCTGTTTCAGCCCCTCTGTTTCTCGCCCTCTGCTTCAGCCCCTCTGTTTCAGCCTCTCTGTTTCTCGCCCTCTGTTTCAGCCACTCTGTTTCAGCCCCCCTGTTTCAGACCCTCTGTTTCTCGCCCCCTGTTTCAGCCCCTTTGTTTCTCGCCCTCTGTTTCAGCCCCTCTTTTTCTCGCACTCCGTTTCTCACCCTCTGTTTCAGCCCCTTTGTTTCTCGCCCTCTGTTTCAGCCTCTCTTTTTCTCGCACTCCGTTTCTCACCCTCTGTTTCAACCCCTCTGTTTCTCGCCCTCTGTTTCAGCCCCTCCGTTTCTCGCCTGCTGTTTCAGCCCCTCTGTTTCTCGCCCTCTGATTCAGCCCCTCTGATTCAGCCCCTCTGTTTCATCCCCTCTGTTTCTCGCCCTCTGTTTCTCACCCTCTGTTTCAACCCCTCTTTTTCTCGCCCTCTGTTTCAGCCACTCTGTTTCTCGCCCCCTGTTTCAGCCCCTCTGTTTCTCGCCCTCTGTTTCTCGCCCTTTGTTTCAGCCCCGCTGTTTCTCGCCCTCTGTTTCAGCCCCTCTGTTTCAGCCCCTCTGTTTCTCGCCCTCTGTTTCAGCCCCTCTTTTTCTCGCACTCCGTTTCTCACCCTCTGTTTCAACCCCTCTGTTTTTCGCCCTCTGTTTCAGCCCCTACGTTTCTCTCCCCCTGTTTCAGCCCCTCTGTTTCTCGCCCCCTGTTGCAGCCCCTCTGTTTCTCACCCTCTGTTTCAGCCCCTCTGTTTCAGCCCCTCTGTTTCTCGCCCTCTGATTTAGCCCCTCTGTTTCAGCCCCTCTGTTTCTCGACCTCTGTTTCTCGCCCTCTGTTTCTCGCCCCCTGTTTCAGCCCCTCTGTTTCAGCCCCTCTGTTTCTCGACCTCTGTTTCTCGCCCTCTGTTTCTCGCCCTCTGTTTCAGCCACTCTTTTTCTCGCACTCCGTTTCTCACCCTCTGTTTCATCCCCTCTGTTTCTCGCCCTCTGTTTCTCACCCTCTGTTTCAGCCCCTCTTTTTCTCGCACTCCGTTTCTCACCCTCTGATTCAGCCCCTCTGATTCAGCCCCTCTGTTTCATCCCCTCTGTTTCTCGCCCTCTGTTTCTCACCCTCTGTTTCAATCCCTCTTTTTCTCGCCCTCTGTTTCAGCCCCTCTGTTTCTCGCCCGCTGTTTCAGCCCCTCTGTTTCTCGCCCTCTGTTTCTCGCCCTTTGTTTCAGCCCCGCTGTTTCTCGCCCTCTGTTTCAGCCCCTCTGTTTCAGCCCCTCTGTTTCTCGCCCTCTGTTTCAGCCCCTCTTTTTCTCGCACTCCGATTCTCACCCTCTGTTTCAACCCCTCTGTTTTTCGCCCTCAGTTTCAGCCCCTACGTTTCTCGCCCCCTGTTTCAGCCCCTCTGTTTCTCGCCCTCTGATTCAGCCCCTATGTTTCAGCCACTCTGTTTCTCGCTCTCTGTTTCTCGCCCTCTGTTTCTCACTAAATGTTTCAGCCAAACTGTTTCAGCCCCTCTGTTTCTCGCCCTCTGATTCAGCCCCTCTGTTTCAGCCCCAGTGTTTCTCGACCTCTGTTTCTCGCCCTCTGTTTCTCGCCCTCTGTTTCAGCCCCTCCATTTCTCGCCTCCTGTTTCAGCCCCTCTGTTTCTCGCCCTCTGATTCAGCCCCTCTGATTCAGCCCCTCTATTTCATCCCCTCTGTATCTCGCCCTCTGTTTCTCACCCTCTGTTTCAACCCCTCTTTTTCTCGCCCTCTGTTTCAGCCCCTCTGTTTCTCGCCCCCTGTTTCAGCCCCTCTGTTTCTCGCCCTCTGTTTCTCGCCCTTTGTTTCAGCCCCGCTGTTTCTCGCCCTCTGTTTCAGCCCCTCTGTTTCAGCCCCTCTGTTTCTTGCCCTCTGTTTTAGCCCCTCCGTTTCTCGCCCTCTGTTGCAGCCCCTCTGTTACAGCCCCTCTGTTTCAGCCCCTCTGTTTCTTGCCCTCTGTTTCAGACCCTCTGTTTCTTGCCCCCTGTTTCAGCCCCTCTGTTTCAGCCCCTATGTTTCAGCCCCACTGTTTCTCGCCCGTGTTTCAGCCCCTCCATTTCTCGCCCGTGTTTCAGCCCCTCTGTTTCTCGCCGTCAGATTCAGCCCCTCTGCTTCTCACCCACTGTTTCAGCCGGTCTGTTTCTCACCCACTGTTTCAGCCCCTCTGTTTCTCACCCTCTGTTCCAGCCCCTCTGTTTGTCGCCCTCTGATTCAGCCCCTCTGTATCAGCCCCTATGTTTCATCTCCTCTTTTTCTCGCCCTCTGTTTCAGCCCCTCCGTTTCTCGCCCCCTGTTTCAGCCCCTCTGTTTCTCGCCCTCTGTTTCTCGCCCTTTGTTTCAGCCCCTCTGTTTCTCGCGCTCTGTTTCAGCCCCTCTTTTTCTCGCACTCCGTTTCTCACCCTCTGTTTCAGCCCCTTTGTTTCTCGCCCTCTGTTTCAGCCCCTCTTTTTCTCGCACTCCGTTTCTCACCCTCTGTTTAAACCCCTCTGTTTCTCGCCGTCTGTTTCAGCCCCTCCGTTTCTCACCTCCTGTTTCAGCCCCTCTGTTTCTCGCCCTCTGATTCAGCCCCTCTGATTCAGCCCCTCTGTTTCATCCCCTCTGTTTCTCGCCCTCTGATTCTCACCCTCTGTTTCAACCCCTCTTTTTCTCGCCCTCTGTTTCAGCCCCTCTGTTTCTCGCCCCCTGTTTCAGCCCCTCTGTTTCTCGCCCTCTATTTCTCGCCCTTTGTTTCAGCCCCGCTGTTGCTCGCCCTCGGTTTCAGCCCCGCTGTTTCTCGCCCTCTGTTTCAGCCCCTTAGTTTCAGCCCCTCTGTTTGTCGCCCTCTGATTCAGCCCCTCTGTATCAGCCCCTATGTTTCATCTCCTCTTTTTCTCGCCCTCTGTTTCAGCCCCTCCGTTTCTCGCCCCCTGTTTCAGCCCCTCTGTTTCTCGCCCTCTATTTCTCGCCCTTTGTTTCAGCCCCTCTGTTTCTCGCGCTCTGTTTCAGCCCCTCTTTTTCTCGCACTCCGTTTCTCACCCTCTGTTTCAGCCCCTTTGTTTCTCGCCCTCTGTTTCAGCCCCTCTTTTTCTCGCACTCCGTTTCTCACCCTCTGTTTCAACCCCTCTGTTTCTCGCCGTCTGTTTCAGCCCCTCCGTTTCTCGCCTCCTGTTTCAGCCCCTCTGTTTCTCGCCCTCTGATTCAGCCCCTCTGATTCAGCCCCTCTGTTTCATCCCCTCTGTTTCTCGCCCTCTGATTCTCACCCTCTGTTTCAACCCCTCTTTTTCTCGCCCTCTGTTTCAGCCCCTCTGTTTCTCGCCCCCTGTTTCAGCCCCTCTGTTTCTCACCCTCTATTTCTCGCCCTTTGTTTCAGCCCCGCTGTTTCTCGCCCTCTGTTTCAGCCCCTCTGTTTCAGCCCCTCTGTTCCTCGACCTCTGTTTCAGCCCCTCTTTTTCTCGCACTCCGTTTCTCACCCTCTGTTTCAACCCCTCTGTTTTTCGCCCTCTGTTTCAGCCCCTACGTTTCTCACCCCCTGTTTCAGCCCCTCTGTTTCTCGCCCTCTGATTCAGCCCCTATGTTTCAGCCACTCTGTTTCTTGCTCTCTGTTTCTCGCCCTCTGTTTCTCACTAAATGTTTCAGCCAAACTGTTTCAGCCCCTCTGTTTCAGCCCCTCTGTTTCTCGCCCTCTGATTCAGCCCCTCTGTTTCAGCCCCAGTGTTTCTCGACCTCTGTTTCTCGCCCTCTGTTTCTCGCCCTCTGAATCAGCCCCTCTGTTTCTCGCCCGCTGTTTCAACCCCTCTGTTTCAGCCCCTCTGTTTCTCGCCCTCTGTTTCAGCCCCTCTGTTTCTCGCCCTATGTTTCAGCCCCTCAGTTTCAGCCCCTCGGTTTGTCGCCCTCTGTTTCAGCCCCTCTGTATCTCACCATCTGTTTCAGCCCATCTGTTTCTCGCCCTCTGTTTCACCCCTCTGTTTCTCGCCCTCTGTTTCAGCCCCTCTCTTTCAGCCCCTCTGTTTCTCGCCCTCTGTTTCAGCCCCTCCGTTTCTCGCACTCTGTTTCTCGCCGTCTGTTTCAGCCCCTCTGTTTCAGACCCTCTGTTTCAGCCCCTCTGTCTCTCGCCCCATGTTTCAGTCCCTCTGTTTCAGCACCTCTGTTTCTGCCCCTCTGTTTCAGACCCTCTGTTTCTCGCCCTCTGTTTCAGCCCCTCTTTTTCTCGCAATCTGTTTCTCACCCTCTGTTTCAACCCCTCTGTTTCTCGCCCTCTGGTTCAGCCCCTCCCTTTCTCGCGTCCTGTTTCAGCCCCTCTGTTTCTCGCCCTCTGATTCAGCCCCTCTGAATCAGCCCCTCTGTTTCATCCCCTCTGTTTCTCGCTCTCTGTTTCTCACGCTCTGTTTCAACCCCTCTTTTTCTCGCCCTCTGTTTCAGCCCCTCCGTTTCTCGCCCCCTGTTTCAGCCCCTCTGTTTCTCGCCCTCTGTTTCTCGCCCTTTGTTTCAGCCCCACTGTTTCTCGCCCTCTGTTTCAGCCCCTCTGTTTCTTGCCCTCTGTTTCAGCCCCTCTGAATCAGCCCCTCTGTTTCATCCCCTCTGTTTCTCGCTCTCTGTTTCTCACCCTCTGTTTCAACCCCTCGTTTTCTCGCCCTCTGTTTCAGCCCCTCCGTTTCTCGCCCCCTGTTTCAGCCCCTCTGTTTCTCGCCCTCTGTTTCTCGCCCTTTGTTTCAGCCCCACTGTTTCTCGCCCTCTGTTTCAGCCCCTTTGTTTCTCGCCCTCTGTTTCAGCCTCTCTTTTTCTCGCACTCCGTTTCTCACCCTCTGTTTCAGCCCCTTTGTTTCTCGCCCTCTGTTTCAGCCCCTCTTTTTCTCGCACTCCGTTTCTCACCCTCTGTTTCAACCCCTCTGTTTCTCGCCCTCTGTTTCAGCCCCTCCGTTTCTCGCCTCCTGTTTCAGCCCCTCTGTTTCTCGCCCTCTGATTCAGCCCCTCTGATTCAGCCCCTCTGTTTCTCGCCCTCTGTTTCAGCCCCTCTGTTTCAGCCCCTCTGTTTCTCGCCTTCTGTTTCAGCCCCTCTGTTTCGCGCCCTCTGTTTCAGCCCCTCAGTTTCAGCCCCTCTGTTTCTCGCCCTCTGTTTCAGCCCCTGTGTTTCTCGCCCTATGTTTCAGCCCCTCTGTTTCAGCCCCTCAGTTTCAGCCCCTCTGTTTCTCGCCCTCTGTTTCAGCCCCTCTGTTTCTCACCCTCTGTTTCAGCCCCTCTGTTTCTCGCCCTCTGTTTCAGCCCCTCTGTTTCAGCCCATCTAATTCTCGCCCTCTGTTTCACCCCTCTGTTTCTCGCCCTCTGTTTCAGCCCCTCTGTTTCTCGCCCTCTGTTTCAGCCCCTCTGTTTCTCGCACTGTTTCTCACCCTCTGTTTCAGCCCCTCTGTTTCAGCCCATCTAATTCTCGCCCTCTGTTTCACCCCTCTGTTTCTCGCCCTCTGTTTCAGCCACTCTGTTTCTCACCCACTCTTTCAGTCCCTCTGTTTCAGCCCCTCTGTTTCAGCCCCTCTGTTTGTCACCCTCTGTTTCAGCCGCTCTGTTTCTCGATCTCTGTTTCAGCCCCTCCATTTCTCGCCCCCTGTTGCAGCCCCTCTGTTTCTCACCCTCTGTTTCAGCCCCTCTGATTCAGCCCCTCTGTTTCTCGCCCTCTGTTTCAGCCCCTCTGTTTCTCACCCTCTGTTTCAGCCCCTCTGTTTCTCGCCCTCTGTTTCACCCCTCTGTTTCACGCCCTCTGTTTCAGCCCCTCTTTTTCAGCCCCTCTGTTTCTTGCCCTCTGTTTCAGCCCCTCTGTTTCTCGCACTCCGTTTCTCACGCTCAGTTTTAGCCTCTCTGTTTCAGCCCCTCTGTTTCTCACCCTCTGTTACAGCCCCTCTGTTTCTCGCCCCATGTTTCAGTCCCTATGTTTCAGCCCCTCTGTTTCAGCCCCTCTGTTTCTTGCCCTCTGTTTCAGCCCCTCTGTTTCAGCCGCTCTGTTTCAGCCCCTCTGTTACTCGCCCTCTGTTTCAGCCCCTCTGTTTCAGCCCCTCAGTTTCTCACCCTCTGTTTCAGCCCCTCTGTTTCTCGCACTCGGTTTCTCACCCTCAGTTTTAGCCTCTCTGTTTCAGCCCCTCTGTTTCTCACCCTCTGTTTCAGCCCCTCTGTTTCTCGCCCCATGTTTCAGTCCCTCTGTTTCAGCCCCTCTGTTTCAGCCCCTCTGTTTCTCGTCCTCTGTTTCAGCCCCTCTTTTTCTCACACTCTGTTTCTCACCCTCTGTTTCAACTCCTCTGTTTCTCGCCCTCTGTTTCAGCCCCTCCGTTTCTCGCCTCCTGTTTCAGCCCCTCGGTTTCTCGCCCTCTGATTCAGCCCCTCTGATTCAGCCCCTCTGTTTCATCCCCTCTGTTTCAGCCCCTCTTTTTCTCGCACTCTGTTTCTCACTCTCTGTTTGAACCCCACTGTTTCTCGCCCTCTGTTTCAGCCCTATGTTTCTCGCCCCCTGTTTCAGCCCCTCTGTTTCTCGCCCTCTGATTCAGCCCCTCTGTTTCAGCTCTTCTGTTTCTCGCCCTCTGTTTCTTGCACTCTGTTTCAGCCCCTATGTTTCAGCCACTCTGTTTCTCGCCCTCTGTTTCTCACAAAATGTTTCAGCCAAACTGTTTCAGCCCCTCTGTTTCTCGCCCTCTGTTTTTCGCCCTCTGTTTCAGCCCCTCTGTTTCAGCCCCTTGTTCCTCGCCATCTGTTTCAGCCCCTCTGTTTCAGCCCCGCTTTTTCTCGCCCTCTGTTTCAGCCACTCTGTTTCTCGCCCTCTGTTTCAGCCCCTCAGTTTCAGCCACTCTGTTTCTCGCCCTCTGTTTCAGCCCCTCTGTTTCTCGCCCTCTGTTTCTCGACCTCTGTTTCAGCCCCTCTGTTTCTCGCCCTCTGCTTCAGCCCCTCTGTTTCAGCCCCTCAGTTTCTCGCCCTCTGTTTCAGCCCCTCTGTTTCTCGCACTCCGTTTCTCACCCTCAGTTTTAGCCTCTCTGTTTCAGCCCCTCTGTTTCTCACCCTCTGTTTCAGCCCCTCTGTTTCTCGCCCCATGTTTCAGTCCCTCTGTTTCAGCCCCTCTGTTTCAGCCCCTTTGTTTCTCGTCCTCTGTTTCAGCCCCTCTTTTTCTCACACTCTGTTTCTCACCCTCTGTTTCAACCCCTCTGTTTCTCGCCCTCTGTTTCAGCCCCTCCGTTTCTCGCCTCCTGTTTCAGCCCCTCGGTTTCTCGCCCTCTGATTCAGCCCCTCTGATTCAGCCCCTCTGTTTCATCCCCTCTGTTTCAGCCCCTCTTTTTCTCGCACTCTGTTTCTCACTCTCTGTTTGAACCCCACTGTTTCTCGCCCTCTGTTTCAGCCCTATGTTTCTCGCCCCCTGTTTCAGCCCCTCTGTTTCTCGCCCTCTGATTCAGCCCCTCTGTTTCAGCTCTTCTGTTTCTCGCCCTCTGTTTCTTGCACTCTGTTTCAGCCCCTATGTTTCAGCCACTCTGTTTCTCGCCCTCTGTTTCTCACAAAATGTTTCAGCCAAACTGTTTCAGCCCCTCTGTTTCTCGCCCTCTGTTTTTCGCCCTCTGTTTCAGTCCCTACGTTTCTCTCCCCCTGTTTCAGCCCCTCTGTTTCTCGCCCTCTGATTCAGCCCCTATGTTTCAGCCACTCTATTTCTCGCTCTCTGTTTCTCGCCCTCTGTTTCTCACTAAATGTTTCAGCCAAACTGTTTCAGCCCCTCTGTTTCAGCCCCTCTGTTTCTCGCCCTCTGATTCAGCCCCTCTGTTTCAGCCCCTCTGTTTCTCGCCCTCTGTTTCTCGCCCTCTGTTTCTCGCCCCCTGTTTCAGCCCCTCTGTTTCAGCCCCTCTATTTCTCGACCTCTGTTTCTCGCCCTCTGTTTCTCGCCCTCTGTTTCAACCCCTCTGTTTCAGCCCCGCTGTTTCTCGCCCTCTGTTTCAGCCCCTCTGTTTCTCGCCCTCTGTTTCAGCCCCTCTGTTTCAGCCCATCTGTTTCTCGCCCTCTGTTTCAGCCCCTCTGTTTCTCGCCCTATGTTTCAGCCCCTCTGTTTCATCCCCTCAGTTTCAGCCTCTCTGTTTCTCGCCCTCTGTTTCAGCCCCTCAGTTTCAGCCGCTCTGTTTCTCGATCTCTGTTTCAGCCCCTCGGTTTCTCGCCCTCTGATTCAGCCCCTCTGATTCAGCCCCTCTGTTTCATCCCCTCTGTTTCAGCCCCTCTTTTTCTCGCACTCTGTTTCTCACTCTCTGTTTGAACCCCACTGTTTCTCGCCCTCTGTTTCAGCCCTATGTTTCTCGCCCCCTGTTTCAGCCCCTCTGTTTCTCGCCCTCTGATTCAGCCCCTCTGTTTCAGCTCTTCTGTTTCTCGCCCTCTGTTTCTTGCACTCTGTTTCAGCCCCTATGTTTCAGCCACTCTGTTTCTCGCCCTCTGTTTCTCACAAAATGTTTCAGCCAAACTGTTTCAGCCCCTCTGTTTCTCGCCCTCTGTTTTTCGCCCTCTGTTTCAGTCCCTACGTTTCTCTCCCCCTGTTTCAGCCCCTCTGTTTCTCGCCCTCTGATTCAGCCCCTATGTTTCAGCCACTCTATTTCTCGCTCTCTGTTTCTCGCCCTCTGTTTCTCACTAAATGTTTCAGCCAAACTGTTTCAGCCCCTCTGTTTCAGCCCCTCTGTTTCTCGCCCTCTGATTCAGCCCCTCTGTTTCAGCCCCTCTGTTTCTCGACCTCTGTTTCTCGCCCTCTGTTTCTCGCCCCCTGTTTCAGCCCCTCTGTTTCAGCCCCTCGATTTCTCGACCTCTGTTTCTCGCCCTCTGTTTCTCGCCCTCTGTTTCAACCCCTCTGTTTCAGCCCCGCTGTTTCTCGCCCTCTGTTTCAGCCCCTCTGTTTCTCGCCCTCTGTTTCAGCCCCTCTGTTTCTCGCCCTATGTTTCAGCCCCTCTGTTTCATCCCCTCAGTTTCAGCCTCTCTGTTTCTCGCCCTCTGTTTCAGCCCCTCAGTTTCAGCCGCTCTGTTTCTCGATCTCTGTTTCAGCCCCTCCATTTCTCGCCCCCTGTTGCAGCCCCTCTGTTTCTCACCCTCTTTTTCAGCCCCTCTGTTTCAGCCCCTCTGTTTCTCGCCCTCTGTTTCAGCCCCTCTGTTTCTCGCCCTCTGATTCAGCCCCTCTGATTCAGCCCCTCTGTTTCATCCCCTCTGTTTCTCGCCCTCTGTTTCTCACCCTCTGTTTCAACCCCTCTTTTTCACGCCCTCTGTTTCAGCCCCTCTGTTTCTCGCCCCCTGTTTCAGCCCCTCTGTTTCTCGCCCTTTGTTTCAGCCCCGCTGTTTCTCGCCCTCTGTTTCAGCCCCTCTGTTTCAGCCCCTCTGTTTCTCGCCCTCTGTTTCAGCCCCTCCGTTTCTCGCCCTCTGTTTCAGCCCTTCTGTTACAGCCCCTCTGTTTCAGCCCCTCTGTTTCTCGCCCTCTGTTTCAGACCCTCTGTTTCTTGCCCCCTGTTTCAGCCCCTCTGTTTCAGCCCCACTGTTTCTCGCCCTCTGTTTCAGCCCCTCCATTTCTCGCCCGTGTTTCAGCCCCTCTGTTTCTCGCCGTCTGATTCAGCCCCTCTGCTTCTCACCCACTGTTTCAGCCGGTCTGTTTCTCACCCACTGTTTCAGCCGCTCTGTTTCTCACCCTCTGTTCCAGCCCCTCTGTTTCTCGCCCTCTGATTCAGCCCCTCTGAATCAGCCCCTATGTTTCAGCCCCTCTGTTTCTCGCCCTCTGATTCAGCCCCTCTGAATCAGCCCCTCTGTTTCATCCCCTCTGTTTCTCGCTCTCTGTTTCTCACGCTCTGTTTCAACCCCTCTTTTTCTCGCCCTCTGTTTCAGCCCCTCCGTTTCTCGCCCCCTGTTTCAGCCCCTCTGTTTCTCGCCCTCTGTTTCTCGCCCTTTGTTTCAGCCCCTCTGTTTCTCGCCCTCTGTGTCAGCCCCTCTGTTTCTCGCCCTCTGTTTCATCCCCTCCTTTACTCGCACTCCGTTTCTCACCCTCTGTTTCAGCCCCTTTGTTTCTCGCCCTCTGTTTCAGCCCCTCTTTTTCTCGCACTCCGTTTCTCACCCTCTGTTTCAACCCCTCTGTTTCCCGCCGTCTGTTTCAGCCCCTCCGTTTCTCGCCTCCTGTTTCAGCCCCTCTGTTTCTCGCCCTCTGATTCAGCCCCTCTGATTCAGCCCCTCTGTTTCATCCCCTCTGTTTCTCGCCCTCTGATTCTCACCCTCTGTTTCAACCCCTCTGTTTCTCGCCCTCTGTTTCAGACCCTCTGTTTCTTGCCCCCTGTTTCAGCCCCTCTGTTTCTCGCCCTTTGTTTCAGCCCCGCTGTTTCTCGCCCTCTGTTTCTGCCCCTCTGTTTCAGCCCCTCTGTTTCTCGCCCTCTGTTTCAGCCCCTCGTTTCTCGCACTCCGTTTCTCACCCTCTGTTTCAACCCCTCTGTTTTTCGCCCTCTGTTTCAGCCCCTACGTTTCTCGCCCCCTGTTTCAGCCCCTCTGTTTCTCGCCCTCTGTTTCAGCCCCTCTGTTTCAGCCCCTTGTTCCTCGCCATCTGTTTCAGCCCCTCTGTTTCAGCCCCGCTTTTTCTCGCCCTCTGTTTCAGCCACTCTGTTTCTCGCCCTCTGTTTCAGCCCCTCAGTTTCAGCCACTCTGTTTCTCGCCCTCTGTTTCAGCCCCTCTGTTTCTCGCCCTCTGTTTCTCGACCTCTGTTTCAGCCCCTCTGTTTCTCGCCCTCTGCTTCAGCCCCTCTGTTTCAGCCCCTCAGTTTCTCGCCCTCTGTTTCAGCCCCTCTGTTTCTCGCACTCCGTTTCTCACCCTCAGTTTTAGCCTCTCTGTTTCAGCCCCTCTGTTTCTCACCCTCTGTTTCAGCCCCTCTGTTTCTCGCCCCATGTTTCAGTCCCTCTGTTTCAGCCCCTCTGTTTCAGCCCCTCTGTTTCTCGTCCTCTGTTTCAGCCCCTCTTTTTCTCACACTCTGTTTCTCACCCTCTGTTTCAACCCCTCTGTTTCTCGCCCTCTGTTTCAGCCCCTCCGTTTCTCGCCTCCTGTTTCAGCCCCTCGGTTTCTCGCCCTCTGATTCAGCCCCTCTGATTCAGCCCCTCTGTTTCATCCCCTCTGTTTCAGCCCCTCTTTTTCTCGCACTCTGTTTCTCACTCTCTGTTTGAACCCCACTGTTTCTCGCCCTCTGTTTCAGCCCTATGTTTCTCGCCCCCTGTTTCAGCCCCTCTGTTTCTCGCCCTCTGATTCAGCCCCTCTGTTTCAGCTCTTCTGTTTCTCGCCCTCTGTTTCTTGCACTCTGTTTCAGCCCCTATGTTTCAGCCACTCTGTTTCTCGCCCTCTGTTTCTCACAAAATGTTTCAGCCAAACTGTTTCAGCCCCTCTGTTTCTCGCCCTCTGTTTTTCGCCCTCTGTTTCAGTCCCTACGTTTCTCTCCCCCTGTTTCAGCCCCTCTGTTTCTCGCCCTCTGATTCAGCCCCTATGTTTCAGCCACTCTATTTCTCGCTCTCTGTTTCTCGCCCTCTGTTTCTCACTAAATGTTTCAGCCAAACTGTTTCAGCCCCTCTGTTTCAGCCCCTCTGTTTCTCGCCCTCTGATTCAGCCCCTCTGTTTCAGCCCCTCTGTTTCTCGCCCTCTGTTTCTCGCCCTCTGTTTCTCGCCCCCTGTTTCAGCCCCTCTGTTTCAGCCCCTCTATTTCTCGACCTCTGTTTCTCGCCCTCTGTTTCTCGCCCTCTGTTTCAACCCCTCTGTTTCAGCCCCGCTGTTTCTCGCCCTCTGTTTCAGCCCCTCTGTTTCTCGCCCTCTGTTTCAGCCCCTCTGTTTCAGCCCATCTGTTTCTCGCCCTCTGTTTCAGCCCCTCTGTTTCTCGCCCTATGTTTCAGCCCCTCTGTTTCATCCCCTCAGTTTCAGCCTCTCTGTTTCTCGCCCTCTGTTTCAGCCCCTCAGTTTCAGCCGCTCTGTTTCTCGATCTCTGTTTCAGCCCCTCGGTTTCTCGCCCTCTGATTCAGCCCCTCTGATTCAGCCCCTCTGTTTCATCCCCTCTGTTTCAGCCCCTCTTTTTCTCGCACTCTGTTTCTCACTCTCTGTTTGAACCCCACTGTTTCTCGCCCTCTGTTTCAGCCCTATGTTTCTCGCCCCCTGTTTCAGCCCCTCTGTTTCTCGCCCTCTGATTCAGCCCCTCTGTTTCAGCTCTTCTGTTTCTCGCCCTCTGTTTCTTGCACTCTGTTTCAGCCCCTATGTTTCAGCCACTCTGTTTCTCGCCCTCTGTTTCTCACAAAATGTTTCAGCCAAACTGTTTCAGCCCCTCTGTTTCTCGCCCTCTGTTTTTCGCCCTCTGTTTCAGTCCCTACGTTTCTCTCCCCCTGTTTCAGCCCCTCTGTTTCTCGCCCTCTGATTCAGCCCCTATGTTTCAGCCACTCTATTTCTCGCTCTCTGTTTCTCGCCCTCTGTTTCTCACTAAATGTTTCAGCCAAACTGTTTCAGCCCCTCTGTTTCAGCCCCTCTGTTTCTCGCCCTCTGATTCAGCCCCTCTGTTTCAGCCCCTCTGTTTCTCGACCTCTGTTTCTCGCCCTCTGTTTCTCGCCCCCTGTTTCAGCCCCTCTGTTTCAGCCCCTCGATTTCTCGACCTCTGTTTCTCGCCCTCTGTTTCTCGCCCTCTGTTTCAACCCCTCTGTTTCAGCCCCGCTGTTTCTCGCCCTCTGTTTCAGCCCCTCTGTTTCTCGCCCTCTGTTTCAGCCCCTCTGTTTCTCGCCCTATGTTTCAGCCCCTCTGTTTCATCCCCTCAGTTTCAGCCTCTCTGTTTCTCGCCCTCTGTTTCAGCCCCTCAGTTTCAGCCGCTCTGTTTCTCGATCTCTGTTTCAGCCCCTCCATTTCTCGCCCCCTGTTGCAGCCCCTCTGTTTCTCACCCTCTTTTTCAGCCCCTCTGTTTCAGCCCCTCTGTTTCTCGCCCTCTGTTTCAGCCCCTCTGTTTCTCGCCCTCTGATTCAGCCCCTCTGATTCAGCCCCTCTGTTTCATCCCCTCTGTTTCTCGCCCTCTGTTTCTCACCCTCTGTTTCAACCCCTCTTTTTCACGCCCTCTGTTTCAGCCCCTCTGTTTCTCGCCCCCTGTTTCAGCCCCTCTGTTTCTCGCCCTTTGTTTCAGCCCCGCTGTTTCTCGCCCTCTGTTTCAGCCCCTCTGTTTCAGCCCCTCTGTTTCTCGCCCTCTGTTTCAGCCCCTCCGTTTCTCGCCCTCTGTTTCAGCCCTTCTGTTACAGCCCCTCTGTTTCAGCCCCTCTGTTTCTCGATCTCTGTTTCAGCCCCTCCATTTCTCGCCCCCTGTTGCAGCCCCTCTGTTTCTCACCCTCTTTTTCAGCCCCTCTGTTTCAGCCCCTCTGTTTCTCGCCCTCTGTTTCAGCCCCTCTGTTTCTCGCCCTCTGATTCAGCCCCTCTGATTCAGCCCCTCTGTTTCATCCCCTCTGTTTCTCGCCCTTTGTTTCTCACCCTCTGTTTCAACCCCTCTTTTTCACGCCCTCTGTTTCAGCCCCTCTGTTTCTCGCCCCCTGTTTCAGCCCCTCTGTTTCTCGCCCTTTGTTTCAGCCCCGCTGTTTCTCGCCCTCTGTTTCAGCCCCTCTGTTTCAGCCCCTCTGTTTCTCGCCCTCTGTTTCAGCCCCTCCGTTTCTCGCCCTCTGTTTCAGCCCTTCTGTTACAGCCCCTCTGTTTCAGCCCCTCTGTTTCTCGCCCTCTGTTTCAGACCCTCTGTTTCTTGCCCCCTGTTTCAGCCCCTCTGTTTCAGCCCCACTGTTTCTCGCCCTCTGTTTCAGCCCCTCCATTTCTCGCCCGTGTTTCAGCCCCTCTGTTTCTCGCCGTCTGATTCAGCCCCTCTGCTTCTCACCCACTGTTTCAGCCGGTCTGTTTCTCACCCACTGTTTCAGCCGCTCTGTTTCTCACCCTCTGTTCCAGCCCCTCTGTTTCTCGCCCTCTGATTCAGCCCCTCTGAATCAGCCCCTATGTTTCATCCCCTCTTTTTCTCGCCCTCTGTTTCAGCCCCTCCGTTTCTCGCCCCCTGTTTCAGCCCCTCTGTTTCTCGCCCTCTGTTTCTCGCCCTTTGTTTCAGCCCCTCTGTTTCTCGCCCTCTGTGTCAGCCCCTCTGTTTCTCGCCCTCTGTTTCATCCCCTCTTTTACTCGCACTCCGTTTCTCACCCTCTGTTTCAGCCCCTTTGTTTCTCGCCCTCTGTTTCAGCCCCTCTTTTTCTCGCACTCCGTTTCTCACCCTCTGTTTCAACCCCTCTGTTTCCCGCCGTCTGTTTCAGCCCCTCCGTTTCTCGCCTCCTGTTTCAGCCCCTCTGTTTCTCGCCCTCTGATTCAGCCCCTCTGATTCAGCCCCTCTGTTTCATCCCCTCTGTTTCTCGCCCTCTGATTCTCACCCTCTGTTTCAACCCCTCTGTTTCTCGCCCTCTGTTTCAGACCCTCTGTTTCTTGCCCCCTGTTTCAGCCCCTCTGTTTCTCGCCCTTTGTTTCAGCCCCGCTGTTTCTCGCCCTCTGTTTCAGCCCCTCTGTTTCAGCCCCTCTGTTTCTCGCCCTCTGTTTCAGCCCCTCGTTTCTCGCACTCCGTTTCTCACCCTCTGTTTCAACCCCTCTGTTTTTCGCCCTCTGTTTCAGCCCCTACGTTTCTCGCCCCCTGTTTCAGCCCCTCTGTTTCTCGCCCTCTGTTTCAGCCCCTCTGTTTCAGCCCCTTGTTCCTCGCCATCTGTTTCAGCCCCTCTGTTTCAGCCCCGCTTTTTCTCGCCCTCTGTTTCAGCCACTCTGTTTCTCGCCCTCTGTTTCAGCCCCTCAGTTTCAGCCACTCTGTTTCTCGCCCTCTGTTTCAGCCCCTCTGTTTCTCGCCCTCTGTTTCTCGACCTCTGTTTCAGCCCCTCTGTTTCTCGCCCTCTGCTTCAGCCCCTCTGTTTCAGCCCCTCAGTTTCTCGCCCTCTGTTTCAGCCCCTCTGTTTCTCGCACTCCGTTTCTCACCCTCAGTTTTAGCCTCTCTGTTTCAGCCCCTCTGTTTCTCACCCTCTGTTTCAGCCCCTCTGTTTCTCGCCCCATGTTTCAGTCCCTCTGTTTCAGCCCCTCTGTTTCAGCCCCTCTGTTTCTCGTCCTCTGTTTCAGCCCCTCTTTTTCTCACACTCTGTTTCTCACCCTCTGTTTCAACCCCTCTGTTTCTCGCCCTCTGTTTCAGCCCCTCCGTTTCTCGCCTCCTGTTTCAGCCCCTCGGTTTCTCGCCCTCTGATTCAGCCCCTCTGATTCAGCCCCTCTGTTTCATCCCCTCTGTTTCAGCCCCTCTTTTTCTCGCACTCTGTTTCTCACTCTCTGTTTGAACCCCACTGTTTCTCGCCCTCTGTTTCAGCCCTATGTTTCTCGCCCCCTGTTTCAGCCCCTCTGTTTCTCGCCCTCTGATTCAGCCCCTCTGTTTCAGCTCTTCTGTTTCTCGCCCTCTGTTTCTTGCACTCTGTTTCAGCCCCTATGTTTCAGCCACTCTGTTTCTCGCCCTCTGTTTCTCACAAAATGTTTCAGCCAAACTGTTTCAGCCCCTCTGTTTCTCGCCCTCTGTTTTTCGCCCTCTGTTTCAGTCCCTACGTTTCTCTCCCCCTGTTTCAGCCCCTCTGTTTCTCGCCCTCTGATTCAGCCCCTATGTTTCAGCCACTCTATTTCTCGCTCTCTGTTTCTCGCCCTCTGTTTCTCACTAAATGTTTCAGCCAAACTGTTTCAGCCCCTCTGTTTCTCGCCCTCTGATTCAGCCCCTCTGTTTCAGCCCCTCTGTTTCTCGCCCTCTGTTTCTCGCCCTCTGTTTCTCGCCCCCTGTTTCAGCCCCTCTGTTTCAGCCCCTCTATTTCTCGACCTCTGTTTCTCGCCCTCTGTTTCTCGCCCTCTGTTTCAACCCCTCTGTTTCAGCCCCGCTGTTTCTCGCCCTCTGTTTCAGCCCCTCTGTTTCTCGCCCTCTGTTTCAGCCCCTCTGTTTCAGCCCATCTGTTTCTCGCCCTCTGTTTCAGCCCCTCTGTTTCTCGCCCTATGTTTCAGCCCCTCTGTTTCATCCCCTCAGTTTCAGCCTCTCTGTTTCTCGCCCTCTGTTTCAGCCCCTCAGTTTCAGCCGCTCTGTTTCTCGATCTCTGTTTCAGCCCCTCGGTTTCTCGCCCTCTGATTCAGCCCCTCTGATTCAGCCCCTCTGTTTCATCCCCTCTGTTTCAGCCCCTCTTTTTCTCGCACTCTGTTTCTCACTCTCTGTTTGAACCCCACTGTTTCTCGCCCTCTGTTTCAGCCCTATGTTTCTCGCCCCCTGTTTCAGCCCCTCTGTTTCTCGCCCTCTGATTCAGCCCCTCTGTTTCAGCTCTTCTGTTTCTCGCCCTCTGTTTCTTGCACTCTGTTTCAGCCCCTATGTTTCAGCCACTCTGTTTCTCGCCCTCTGTTTCTCACAAAATGTTTCAGCCAAACTGTTTCAGCCCCTCTGTTTCTCGCCCTCTGTTTTTCGCCCTCTGTTTCAGTCCCTACGTTTCTCTCCCCCTGTTTCAGCCCCTCTGTTTCTCGCCCTCTGATTCAGCCCCTATGTTTCAGCCACTCTATTTCTCGCTCTCTGTTTCTCGCCCTCTGTTTCTCACTAAATGTTTCAGCCAAACTGTTTCAGCCCCTCTGTTTCAGCCCCTCTGTTTCTCGCCCTCTGATTCAGCCCCTCTGTTTCAGCCCCTCTGTTTCTCGACCTCTGTTTCTCGCCCCCTGTTTCAGCCCCTCTGTTTCAGCCCCTCGATTTCTCGACCTCTGTTTCTCGCCCTCTGTTTCTCGCCCTCTGTTTCAACCCCTCTGTTTCAGCCCCGCTGTTTCTCGCCCTCTGTTTCAGCCCCTCTGTTTCTCGCCCTCTGTTTCAGCCCCTCTGTTTCTCGCCCTATGTTTCAGCCCCTCTGTTTCATCCCCTCAGTTTCAGCCTCTCTGTTTCTCGCCCTCTGTTTCAGCCCCTCAGTTTCAGCCGCTCTGTTTCTCGATCTCTGTTTCAGCCCCTCCATTTCTCGCCCCCTGTTGCAGCCCCTCTGTTTCTCACCCTCTTTTTCAGCCCCTCTGTTTCAGCCCCTCTGTTTCTCGCCCTCTGTTTCAGCCCCTCTGTTTCTCGCCCTCTGATTCAGCCCCTCTGATTCAGCCCCTCTGTTTCATCCCCTCTGTTTCTCGCCCTCTGTTTCTCACCCTCTGTTTCAACCCCTCTTTTTCACGCCCTCTGTTTCAGCCCCTCTGTTTCTCGCCCCCTGTTTCAGCCCCTCTGTTTCTCGCCCTTTGTTTCAGCCCCGCTGTTTCTCGCCCTCTGTTTCAGCCCCTCTGTTTCAGCCCCTCTGTTTCTCGCCCTCTGTTTCAGCCCCTCCGTTTCTCGCCCTCTGTTTCAGCCCTTCTGTTACAGCCCCTCTGTTTCAGCCCCTCTGTTTCTCGCCCTCTGTTTCAGACCCTCTGTTTCTTGCCCCCTGTTTCAGCCCCTCTGTTTCAGCCCCACTGTTTCTCGCCCTCTGTTTCAGCCCCTCCATTTCTCGCCCGTGTTTCAGCCCCTCTGTTTCTCGCCGTCTGATTCAGCCCCTCTGCTTCTCACCCACTGTTTCAGCCGGTCTGTTTCTCACCCACTGTTTCAGCCGCTCTGTTTCTCACCCTCTGTTCCAGCCCCTCTGTTTCTCGCCCTCTGATTCAGCCCCTCTGAATCAGCCCCTATGTTTCATCCCCTCTTTTTCTCGCCCTCTGTTTCAGCCCCTCCGTTTCTCGCCCCCTGTTTCAGCCCCTCTGTTTCTCGCCCTCTGTTTCTCGCCCTTTGTTTCAGCCCCTCTGTTTCTCGCCCTCTGTGTCAGCCCCTCTGTTTCTCGCCCTCTGTTTCATCCCCTCTTTTACTCGCACTCCGTTTCTCACCCTCTGTTTCAGCCCCTTTGTTTCTCGCCCTCTGTTTCAGCCCCTCTTTTTCTCGCACTCCGTTTCTCACCCTCTGTTTCAACCCCTCTGTTTCCCGCCGTCTGTTTCAGCCCCTCCGTTTCTCGCCTCCTGTTTCAGCCCCTCTGTTTCTCGCCCTCTGATTCAGCCCCTCTGATTCAGCCCCTCTGTTTCATCCCCTCTGTTTCTCGCCCTCTGATTCTCACCCTCTGTTTCAACCCCTCTGTTTCTCGCCCTCTGTTTCAGACCCTCTGTTTCTTGCCCCCTGTTTCAGCCCCTCTGTTTCTCGCCCTTTGTTTCAGCCCCGCTGTTTCTCGCCCTCTGTTTCAGCCCCTCTGTTTCAGCCCCTCTGTTTCTCGCCCTCTGTTTCAGCCCCTCGTTTCTCGCACTCCGTTTCTCACCCTCTGTTTCAACCCCTCTGTTTTTCGCCCTCTGTTTCAGCCCCTACGTTTCTCGCCCCCTGTTTCAGCCCCTCTGTTTCTCGCCCTCTGATTCAGCCCCTAAGTTTCAGCCACTCTGTTTCTCGCTCTCTGTTTCTCGCCCTCTGTTTCTCACTAAATGTTCCAGCCAAACTGTTTCAGCCCCTCTGTTTCAGCCCCTCTGTTTCTCGCCCTCTGATTCAGCCCCTCTGTTTCAGCCCCAGTGTTTCTCGACCTCTGTTTCTCGCCCTCTGTTTCTCGCCCTCTGAATCAGCCCCTCTGTTTCTCGCCCTCTGTTTCAACCCCTCTGTTTCAGCCCCGCTGTTTCTCGCCCTCTGTTTCAGCCCCTCTGTTTCTCGCCCTCTGTTTCAGCCCTTTAGATTCAGCCCCTCTGTTTCTCGCCCTCTGTTTCAGCCCCTCTGTTTCTCGCCCTCTGTTTCAGCCCCTCTGTTTCAGCCCATCTGTTTCTCGCCCTCTGTTTCACCCCTCTGTTTCTTGCCCTCTGTTTCAGCCCCTCTGTTTCAGCCCCTCTGTTTCTCGTCCTCTGTTTCAGCCCCTTTGTTTCTCGCCCTCTGTTTCAGCCCATCTGTTTCTGCCCCTCTGTTTCTCGCCTTCTGTTTCAGCCCCTCTGATTCAGCCCCTCTGTTTCAGCCCCTCTTATTCAGCCCCTCTGTTTCCCGCCCCTCTGTTTCAGCCCCTCTGTTTCAGCCCCTCTGTTTCTCGCCCTCTGTTTCTTGCCCTCTGTTTCAGCCCCTGTGTTTCTCGCCCTCTGTTTCAGCCCCTCTGTTTCAGGCCCTCTGATTCAGCCCTTCTGATTCAGCCCCTCTGTTTCTCGCCCTCTGTTTTAGCCCCTCTGTTTCAGCCCTTCTGTTTCAGCCCCTCTGTTTCCGCCCCTCTGTTTCTCGCCCTCTGTTTCAGCCCCTCTGTTTCTCGCCCTCTGTTTCAGCCCCTCTGTTTCAGCCCCTCTGTTTCAGCCCCTCTGTTTCTCGCCCTCTATTTCAGCCCCTCTGTTTCTCGCCCTCTGTTTCAGCCCCTCTGATTCAGCCCCTCTGATTCAGCCCCTCTGTTTCAGCCCCTCTGTTTCTCGCCCTCTGTTTCAGCCCCTCTGTTTCTCGCCCTCTGTTCCAGCCCCTCTGTTTGAGCCCCTCAGTTTCAGTCACTCTGTTTCAGCCCCTCTGTTTCAGCCCGTCTGTTTCAGCCACTCTGATTCTCGCCCTCTGTTTCAGCCCCTCTGTTTCGCACCCTCTGTTTCAGCCCCTCTGACTCAGCCCCTCTGTTTCTCGCCCTCTGTTTCAGCCCCTCTGTTTCTCGCTCTCTGTTTCAGCCCCTGTGATTCAGCCCCTCTGTTTCAGCCCCTCTGATTCAACCCCTCTGATTTAGCCCCTCTGATTCAGCCCCTCTGTTTCTCGCCCTCTGTTTCAGCCCATCTGTTTCAGCCCCTCTGTTTCAGACCCTCTGTTTCTCACCCTCTGTTTCAGCCCCTCTGATTCAGCCCCTCTGATTCAGCCCCACTCATTCAGCCACTCTGTTTCAGCCCCTCTGTTTCTCGCCCCCTGTTTCAGCCCCTCTGTTTCTCGCCCTCTGTTTCTCGCCCTTTGTTTCAGCCCCGCTGTTTCTCGCCCTCTGTTTCAGCCCCTCTGTTTCAGCCCCTCTGTTTCTCGCCCTCTGTTTCAGCCCCTCGTTTCTCGCACTCCGTTTCTCACCCTCTGTTTCAGCCCCTGTGATTCAGCCCCTCTGTTTCAGCCCCTCTGATTCAACCCCTCTGATTTAGCCCCTCTGATTCAGCCCCTCTGTTTCTCGCCCTCTGTTTCAGCCCATCTGTTTCAGCCCCTCTGTTTCAGACCCTCTGTTTCTCACCCTCTGTTTCAGCCCGTCTGATTCAGCCCCTCTGATTCAGCCCCACTCATTCAGCCAATCTGTTTCAGCCCCTCTGTTTCTCGCCCTCTGTTTCAGTCCCTCTGTTTCTCGCCCTCTGTTTCTCGCCCTCTGTTTCAGCCCCTCTGGTTCTCGCCCTCTGTTTCAGCCCCTCTGTTTCAGCACCTCTGTTTCTCGCCCTCTGTTTCAGCCCCTCTGTTTCTCGCCCTCTGTTTCAGCCCCTTTGATTCAGCCCCTCTGTTTCCCGCCCTCTGTTTCAGCCCCTCTGTTTCTCGCCCTCTGTTTCAGCCCCTCTGTTTCAGCCCCTCTATTTCAGCCCCTCTGTTTCTCGCCCTCTGTTTCAGCCCCACTGTTTCTCGCCTTCTGTTTCAGCCCCTCTGTTTCAGCCCCTCTGTTTCAGCCCCTCTGTTTCAGCCCCTCTGTTTCTCGCCCTCTGTTTCAGCCCCTCTGCTTCTCGCCCTCAGTTTCAGCCCCTCTGTTTCAGCCCCTCTGTTTCTCGCCCTCTGTTTCTCGCCCTCTGTTTCAACCCCTCTGTTTCAGCCCCTCTGTTTCAGCCCCTCTGTTTCTCGCCCTCTGTTTCTCGCCCTCTGTTTCAGCCCCTCTGTTTCTCGCCCTCTGTTTCAGCCCCTCTGTTTCAGGCCCTCTGATTCAGCCCTTCTGATTCAGCCCCTCTGTTTCTCGCCCTCTGTTTTAACCCCTCTGTTTCAGCCCTTCTGTTTCAGCCCCTCTGTTTCCGCCCCTCTGTTTCTCGCCCTCTGTTTCAGCCCCTCTGTTTCTCGCCCTCTGTTTCAGCCCCTCTGTTTCAGCCCCTCTGTTTCAGCCCCTCTGTTTCTCGCCCTCTATTTCAGCCCCTCTGTTTCTCGCCCTCTGTTTCAGCCACTCTGATTCAGCCCCTCTGATTCAGCCCCTCTGTTTCAGCCCCTCTGTTTCAGTCCCTCTGTTTCAGTCCCAATATTTCTCGCCCTCTGTTTCAGCCCCTCTGTTTCTCGCCCTCTGTTTCAGCCCCACTGTTTCTCGCCGTCTGTTTCAGCCCCTCTGTTTCTCGCCCTCTGTTTCAGCCGCTCTTTTTCTCGCCCTCTGTTTCTGCCTCTCTGTTTCTCGCCCTCTGTTTCAGGCCCTCTGTTTCAGCCCCTCTGTTTCAGCCCCTCTGTTTCAGCCCCTCTGTTTCTCGCCCTCGGTTTCAACCCCTCTGTTTCTCGCCCTCTGTTTCAGCCCCTCTGTTTCATGCCCTCTGTATCAGCCTCTCTGTTTCAACCCCTCTGTTTCAGCCCCTCTGTTTCAGCCCCTCTGTTTCTCGCCCTCTGTTTCAGCCCCTCTGTTTCAGGCCCTCTGATTCAGCCCTTCTGATTCAGCCCCTCTGTTTCTCGCCCTCTGTTTTAGCCCCTCTGTTTCCTGCCCCCTGTTTCAGCCCCTCTGTTTCTCGCCCTTTGTTTCAGCCCCGCTGTTTCTCGCCCTCTGTTTCAGCCCCTCTGTTTCAGCCCCTCTGTTTCTCGCCCTCTGTTTCAGCCCCTCCGTTTCTCGCCCTCTGTTTCAGCCCTTCTGTTACAGCCCCTCTGTTTCAGCCCCTCTGTTTCTCGCCCTCTGTTTCAGACCCTCTGTTTCTTGCCCCCTGTTTCAGCCCCTCTGTTTCAGCCCCACTGTTTCTCGCCCTCTGTTTCAGCCCCTCCATTTCTCGCCCGTGTTTCAGCCCCTCTGTTTCTCGCCGTCTGATTCAGCCCCTCTGCTTCTCACCCACTGTTTCAGCCGGTCTGTTTCTCACCCACTGTTTCAGCCGCTCTGTTTCTCACCCTCTGTTCCAGCCCCTCTGTTTCTCGCCCTCTGATTCAGCCCCTCTGAATCAGCCCCTATGTTTCATCCCCTCTTTTTCTCGCCCTCTGTTTCAGCCCCTCCGTTTCTCGCCCCCTGTTTCAGCCCCTCTGTTTCTCGCCCTCTGTTTCTCGCCCTTTGTTTCAGCCCCTCTGTTTCTCGCCCTCTGTGTCAGCCCCTCTGTTTCTCGCCCTCTGTTTCATCCCCTCTTTTACTCGCACTCCGTTTCTCACCCTCTGTTTCAGCCCCTTTGTTTCTCGCCCTCTGTTTCAGCCCCTCTTTTTCTCGCACTCCGTTTCTCACCCTCTGTTTCAACCCCTCTGTTTCCCGCCGTCTGTTTCAGCCCCTCCGTTTCTCGCCTCCTGTTTCAGCCCCTCTGTTTCTCGCCCTCTGATTCAGCCCCTCTGATTCAGCCCCTCTGTTTCATCCCCTCTGTTTCTCGCCCTCTGATTCTCACCCTCTGTTTCAACCCCTCTGTTTCTCGCCCTCTGTTTCAGACCCTCTGTTTCTTGCCCCCTGTTTCAGCCCCTCTGTTTCTCGCCCTTTGTTTCAGCCCCGCTGTTTCTCGCCCTCTGTTTCAGCCCCTCTGTTTCAGCCCCTCTGTTTCTCGCCCTCTGTTTCAGCCCCTCGTTTCTCGCACTCCGTTTCTCACCCTCTGTTTCAACCCCTCTGTTTTTCGCCCTCTGTTTCAGCCCCTACGTTTCTCGCCCCCTGTTTCAGCCCCTCTGTTTCTCGCCCTCTGTTCCAGCCCCTCTGTTTCAGCCCCTTGTTCCTCGCCATCTGTTTCAGCCCCTCTGTTTCAGCCCCGCTTTTTCTCGCCCTCTGTTTCAGCCACTCTGTTTCTCGCCCTCTGTTTCAGCCCCTCAGTTTCAGCCACTCTGTTTCTCGCCCTCTGTTTCAGCCCCTCTGTTTCTCGCCCTCTGTTTCTCGACCTCTGTTTCAGCCCCTCTGTTTCTCGCCCTCTGCTTCAGCCCCTCTGTTTCAGCCCCTCAGTTTCTCGCCCTCTGTTTCAGCCCCTCTGTTTCTCGCACTCCGTTTCTCACCCTCAGTTTTAGCCTCTCTGTTTCAGCCCCTCTGTTTCTCACCCTCTGTTTCAGCCCCTCTGTTTCTCGCCCCATGTTTCAGTCCCTCTGTTTCAGCCCCTCTGTTTCAGCCCCTCTGTTTCTCGTCCTCTGTTTCAGCCCCTCTTTTTCTCACACTCTGTTTCTCACCCTCTGTTTCAACCCCTCTGTTTCTCGCCCTCTGTTTCAGCCCCTCCGTTTCTCGCCTCCTGTTTCAGCCCCTCGGTTTCTCGCCCTCTGATTCAGCCCCTCTGATTCAGCCCCTCTGTTTCATCCCCTCTGTTTCAGCCCCTCTTTTTCTCGCACTCTGTTTCTCACTCTCTGTTTGAACCCCACTGTTTCTCGCCCTCTGTTTCAGCCCTATGTTTCTCGCCCCCTGTTTCAGCCCCTCTGTTTCTCGCCCTCTGATTCAGCCCCTCTGTTTCAGCTCTTCTGTTTCTCGCCCTCTGTTTCTTGCACTCTGTTTCAGCCCCTATGTTTCAGCCACTCTGTTTCTCGCCCTCTGTTTCTCACAAAATGTTTCAGCCAAACTGTTTCAGCCCCTCTGTTTCTCGCCCTCTGTTTTTCGCCCTCTGTTTCAGTCCCTACGTTTCTCTCCCCCTGTTTCAGCCCCTCTGTTTCTCGCCCTCTGATTCAGCCCCTATGTTTCAGCCACTCTATTTCTCGCTCTCTGTTTCTCGCCCTCTGTTTCTCACTAAATGTTTCAGCCAAACTGTTTCAGCCCCTCTGTTTCAGCCCCTCTGTTTCTCGCCCTCTGATTCAGCCCCTCTGTTTCAGCCCCTCTGTTTCTCGCCCTCTGTTTCTCGCCCTCTGTTTCTCGCCCCCTGTTTCAGCCCCTCTGTTTCAGCCCCTCTATTTCTCGACCTCTGTTTCTCGCCCTCTGTTTCTCGCCCTCTGTTTCAACCCCTCTGTTTCAGCCCCGCTGTTTCTCGCCCTCTGTTTCAGCCCCTCTGTTTCTCGCCCTCTGTTTCAGCCCCTCTGTTTCAGCCCATCTGTTTCTCGCCCTCTGTTTCAGCCCCTCTGTTTCTCGCCCTATGTTTCAGCCCCTCTGTTTCATCCCCTCAGTTTCAGCCTCTCTGTTTCTCGCCCTCTGTTTCAGCCCCTCAGTTTCAGCTGCTCTGTTTCTCGATCTCTGTTTCAGCCCCTCGGTTTCTCGCCCTCTGATTCAGCCCCTCTGATTCAGCCCCTCTGTTTCATCCCCTCTGTTTCAGCCCCTCTTTTTCTCGCACTCTGTTTCTCACTCTCTGTTTGAACCCCACTGTTTCTCGCCCTCTGTTTCAGCCCTATGTTTCTCGCCCCCTGTTTCAGCCCCTCTGTTTCTCGCCCTCTGATTCAGCCCCTCTGTTTCAGCTCTTCTGTTTCTCGCCCTCTGTTTCTTGCACTCTGTTTCAGCCCCTATGTTTCAGCCACTCTGTTTCTCGCCCTCTGTTTCTCACAAAATGTTTCAGCCAAACTGTTTCAGCCCCTCTGTTTCTCGCCCTCTGTTTTTCGCCCTCTGTTTCAGTCCCTACGTTTCTCTCCCCCTGTTTCAGCCCCTCTGTTTCTCGCCCTCTGATTCAGCCCCTATGTTTCAGCCACTCTATTTCTCGCTCTCTGTTTCTCGCCCTCTGTTTCTCACTAAATGTTTCAGCCAAACTGTTTCAGCCCCTCTGTTTCAGCCCCTCTGTTTCTCGCCCTCTGATTCAGCCCCTCTGTTTCAGCCCCTCTGTTTCTCGACCTCTGTTTCTCGCCCTCTGTTTCTCGCCCCCTGTTTCAGCCCCTCTGTTTCAGCCCCTCGATTTCTCGACCTCTGTTTCTCGCCCTCTGTTTCTCGCCCTCTGTTTCAACCCCTCTGTTTCAGCCCCGCTGTTTCTCGCCCTCTGTTTCAGCCCCTCTGTTTCTCGCCCTCTGTTTCAGCCCCTCTGTTTCTCGCCCTATGTTTCAGCCCCTCTGTTTCATCCCCTCAGTTTCAGCCTCTCTGTTTCTCGCCCTCTGTTTCAGCCCCTCAGTTTCAGCCGCTCTGTTTCTCGATCTCTGTTTCAGCCCCTCCATTTCTCGCCCCCTGTTGCAGCCCCTCTGTTTCTCACCCTCTTTTTCAGCCCCTCTGTTTCAGCCCCTCTGTTTCTCGCCCTCTGTTTCAGCCCCTCTGTTTCTCGCCCTCTGATTCAGCCCCTCTGATTCAGCCCCTCTGTTTCATCCCCTCTGTTTCTCGCCCTCTGTTTCTCACCCTCTGTTTCAACCCCTCTTTTTCACGCCCTCTGTTTCAGCCCCTCTGTTTCTCGCCCCCTGTTTCAGCCCCTCTGTTTCTCGCCCTTTGTTTCAGCCCCGCTGTTTCTCGCCCTCTGTTTCAGCCCCTCTGTTTCAGCCCCTCTGTTTCTCGCCCTCTGTTTCAGCCCCTCCGTTTCTCGCCCTCTGTTTCAGCCCTTCTGTTACAGCCCCTCTGTTTCAGCCCCTCTGTTTCTCGCCCTCTGTTTCAGACCCTCTGTTTCTTGCCCCCGTTTCAGCCCCTCTGTTTCAGCCCCACTGTTTCTCGCCCTCTGTTTCAGCCCCTCCATTTCTCGCCCGTGTTTCAGCCCCTCTGTTTCTCGCCGTCTGATTCAGCCCCTCTGCTTCTCACCCACTGTTTCAGCCGGTCTGTTTCTCACCCACTGTTTCAGCCGCTCTGTTTCTCACCCTCTGTTCCAGCCCCTCTGTTTCTCGCCCTCTGATTCAGCCCCTCTGAATCAGCCCCTATGTTTCATCCCCTCTTTTTCTCGCCCTCTGTTTCAGCCCCTCCGTTTCTCGCCCCCTGTTTCAGCCCCTCTGTTTCTCGCCCTCTGTTTCTCGCCCTTTGTTTCAGCCCCTCTGTTTCTCGCCCTCTGTGTCAGCCCCTCTGTTTCTCGCCCTCTGTTTCATCCCCTCTTTTACTCGCACTCCGTTTCTCACCCTCTGTTTCAGCCCCTTTGTTTCTCGCCCTCTGTTTCAGCCCCTCTTTTTCTCGCACTCCGTTTCTCACCCTCTGTTTCAACCCCTCTGTTTCCCGCCGTCTGTTTCAGCCCCTCCGTTTCTCGCCTCCTGTTTCAGCCCCTCTGTTTCTCGCCCTCTGATTCAGCCCCTCTGATTCAGCCCCTCTGTTTCATCCCCTCTGTTTCTCGCCCTCTGATTCTCACCCTCTGTTTCAACCCCTCTGTTTCTCGCCCTCTGTTTCAGACCCTCTGTTTCTTGCCCCCTGTTTCAGCCCCTCTGTTTCTCGCCCTTTGTTTCAGCCCCGCTGTTTCTCGCCCTCTGTTTCAGCCCCTCTGTTTCAGCCCCTCTGTTTCTCGCCCTCTGTTTCAGCCCCTCGTTTCTCGCACTCCGTTTCTCACCCTCTGTTTCAACCCCTCTGTTTTTCGCCCTCTGTTTCAGCCCCTACGTTTCTCGCCCCCTGTTTCAGCCCCTCTGTTTCTCGCCCTCTGATTCAGCCCCTATGTTTCAGCCACTCTGTTTCTCGCTCTCTGTTTCTCGCCCTCTGTTTCTCACTAAATGTTCCAGCCAAACTGTTTCAGCCCCTCTGTTTCAGCCCCTCTGTTTCTCGCCCTCTGATTCAGCCCCTCTGTTTCAGCCCCAGTGTTTCTCGACCTCTGTTTCTCGCCCTCTGTTTCTCGCCCTCTGAATCAGCCCCTCTGTTTCTCGCCCTATGTTTCAGCCCCTCAGTTTCAGCCCCTCTGTTTGTCGCCCTCTGTTTCAGCCCCTCTGTTTCTCACCATCTGTTTCAGCCCCTCTGTTTCTCGCCCTCTGTTTCAGCCCCTCTGTTTCAGCCCATCTGTTTCTCGCCCTCTGTTTCACCCCTCTGTTTCTTGCCCTCTGTTTCAGCCCCTCTGTTTCAGCCCCTCTGTTTCTCGTCCTCTGTTTCAGCCCCTTTGTTTCTCGCCCTCTGTTTCAGCCCATCTGTTTCTGCCCCTCTGTTTCTCGCCTTCTGTTTCAGCCCCTCTGATTCAGCCCCTCTGTTTCAGCCCCTCTTATTCAGCCCCTCTGTTTCCCGCCCCTCTGTTTCAGCCCCTCTGTTTCAGCCCCTCTGTTTCTCGCCCTCTGTTTCTTGCCCTCTGTTTCAGCCCCTGTGTTTCTCGCCCTCTGTTTCAGCCCCTCTGTTTCAGGCCCTCTGATTCAGCCCTTCTGATTCAGCCCCTCTGTTTCTCGCCCTCTGTTTTAGCCCCTCTGTTTCAGCCCTTCTGTTTCAGCCCCTCTGTTTCCGCCCCTCTGTTTCTCGCCCTCTGTTTCAGCCCCTCTGTTTCTCGCCCTCTGTTTCAGCCCCTCTGTTTCAGCCCCTCTGTTTCAGCCCCTCTGTTTCTCGCCCTCTATTTCAGCCCCTCTGTTTCTCGCCCTCTGTTTCAGCCCCTCTGATTCAGCCCCTCTGATTCAGCCCCTCTGTTTCAGCCCCTCTGTTTCTCGCCCTCTGTTTCAGCCCCTCTGTTTCTCGCCCTCTGTTCCAGCCCCTCTGTTTGAGCCCCTCAGTTTCAGTCACTCTGTTTCAGCCCCTCTGTTTCAGCCCGTCTGTTTCAGCCACTCTGATTCTCGCCCTCTGTTTCAGCCCCTCTGTTTCGCACCCTCTGTTTCAGCCCCTCTGACTCAGCCCCTCTGTTTCTCGCCCTCTGTTTCAGCCCCTCTGTTTCTCGCTCTCTGTTTCAGCCCCTGTGATTCAGCCCCTCTGTTTCAGCCCCTCTGATTCAACCCCTCTGATTTAGCCCCTCTGATTCAGCCCCTCTGTTTCTCGCCCTCTGTTTCAGCCCATCTGTTTCAGCCCCTCTGTTTCAGACCCTCTGTTTCTCACCCTCTGTTTCAGCCCCTCTGATTCAGCCCCTCTGATTCAGCCCCACTCATTCAGCCACTCTGTTTCAGCCCCTCTGTTTCTCGCCCCCTGTTTCAGCCCCTCTGTTTCTCGCCCTCTGTTTCTCGCCCTTTGTTTCAGCCCCGCTGTTTCTCGCCCTCTGTTTCAGCCCCTCTGTTTCAGCCCCTCTGTTTCTCGCCCTCTGTTTCAGCCCCTCCTTTCTCGCACTCCGTTTCTCACCCTCTGTTTCAGCCCCTGTGATTCAGCCCCTCTGTTTCAGCCCCTCTGATTCAACCCCTCTGATTTAGCCCCTCTGATTCAGCCCCTCTGTTTCTCGCCCTCTGTTTCAGCCCATCTGTTTCAGCCCCTCTGTTTCAGACCCTCTGTTTCTCACCCTCTGTTTCAGCCCGTCTGATTCAGCCCCTCTGATTCAGCCCCACTCATTCAGCCAATCTGTTTCAGCCCCTCTGTTTCTCGCCCTCTGTTTCAGTCCCTCTGTTTCTCGCCCTCTGTTTCTCGCCCTCTGTTTCAGCCCCTCTGGTTCTCGCCCTCTGTTTCAGCCCCTCTGTTTCAGCACCTCTGTTTCTCGCCCTCTGTTTCAGCCCCTCTGTTTCTCGCCCTCTGTTTCAGCCCCTTTGATTCAGCCCCTCTGTTTCCCGCCCTCTGTTTCAGCCCCTCTGTTTCTCGCCCTCTGTTTCAGCCCCTCTGTTTCAGCCCCTCTATTTCAGCCCCTCTGTTTCTCGCCCTCTGTTTCAGCCCCACTGTTTCTCGCCTTCTGTTTCAGCCCCTCTGTTTCAGCCCCTCTGTTTCAGCCCCTCTGTTTCAGCCCCTCTGTTTCTCGCAGTCTGTTTCAGCCCCTCTGCTTCTCGCCCTCAGTTTCAGCCCCTCTGTTTCAGCCCCTCTGTTTCTCGCCCTCTGTTTCTCGCCCTCTGTTTCAACCCCTCTGTTTCAGCCCCTCTGTTTCAGCCCCTCTGTTTCTCGCCCTCTGTTTCTCGCCCTCTGTTTCAGCCCCTCTGTTTCTCGCCCTCTGTTTCAGCCCCTCTGTTTCAGGCCCTCTGATTCAGCCCTTCTGATTCAGCCCCTCTGTTTCTCGCCCTCTGTTTTAACCCCTCTGTTACAGCCCTTCTGTTTCAGCCCCTCTGTTTCCGCCCCTCTGTTTCTCGCCCTCTGTTTCAGCCCCTCTGTTTCTCGCCCTCTGTTTCAGCCCCTCTGTTTCAGCCCCTCTGTTTCAGCCCCTCTGTTTCTCGCCCTCTATTTCAGCCCCTCTGTTTCTCGCCCTCTGTTTCAGCCACTCTGATTCAGCCCCTCTGATTCAGCCCCTCTGTTTCAGCCCCTCTGTTTCAGTCCCTCTGTTTCAGTCCCAATATTTCTCGCCCTCTGTTTCAGCCCCTCTGTTTCTCGCCCTCTGTTTCAGCCCCACTGTTTCTCGCCGTCTGTTTCAGCCCCTCTGTTTCTCGCCCTCTGTTTCAGCCGCTCTTTTTCTCGCCCTCTGTTTCTGCCTCTCTGTTTCTCGCCCTCTGTTTCATGCCCTCTGTTTCAGCCCCTCTGTTTCAGCCCCTCTGTTTCAGCCCCTCTGTTTCTCGCCCTCGGTTTCAACCCCTCTGTTTCTCGCCCTCTGTTTCAGCCCCTCTGTTTCATGCCCTCTGTATCAGCCTCTCTGTTTCAACCCCTCTGTTTCAGCCCCTCTGTTTCAGCCCCTCTGTTTCTCGCCCTCTGTTTCTTGCCCTCTGTTTCAGCCCCTCTGTTTCTCGCCCTCTGTTTCAGCCCCTCTGTTTCAGGCCCTCTGATTCAGCCCTTCTGATTCAGCCCCTCTGTTTCTCGCCCTCTGTTTTAGCCCCTCTGTTTCAGCCCTTCTGTTTCAGCCCCTCTGTTTCCGCCCCTCTGTTTCTCGCCCTCTGTTTCAGCCCCTCTGTTTCTCGCCCTCTGTTTCAGCCCCTCTGTTTCAGCCCCTCTGTTTCAGCCCCTCTGTTTCTCGCCCTCTGTTTCAGCCCCTCTGTTTCAGCCCCTCTGTTTCAGCCCCTCTGTTTCTCGCCCTCTATTTCAGCCCCTCTGTTTCTCGCCCTCTGTTTCAGCCCCTCTGATTCAGCCCCTCTGATTCAGCCCCTCTGTTTCAGCCCCTCTGTTTCTCGCCCTCTGTTTCAGCCCCTCTGTTTCTCGCCCTCTGTTCCAGCCCCTCTGTTTGAGCCCCTCAGTTTCAGTCACTCTGTTTCAGCCCCTCTGTTTCAGCCCGTCTGTTTCAGCCACTCTGATTCTCGCCCTCTGTTTCAGCCCCTCTGTTTCGCACCCTCTGTTTCAGCCCCTCTGACTCAGCCCCTCTGTTTCTCGCCCTCTGTTTCAGCCCCTCTGTTTCTCGCTCTCTGTTTCAGCCCCTGTGATTCAGCCCCTCTGTTTCAGCCCCTCTGATTCAACCCCTCTGATTTAGCCCCTCTGATTCAGCCCCTCTGTTTCTCGCCCTCTGTTTCAGCCCATCTGTTTCAGCCCCTCTGTTTCAGACCCTCTGTTTCTCACCCTCTGTTTCAGCCCCTCTGATTCAGCCCCTCTGATTCAGCCCCACTCATTCAGCCACTCTGTTTCAGCCCCTCTGTTTCTCGCCCCCTGTTTCAGCCCCTCTGTTTCTCGCCCTCTGTTTCTCGCCCTTTGTTTCAGCCCCGCTGTTTCTCGCCCTCTGTTTCAGCCCCTCTGTTTCAGCCCCTCTGTTTCTCGCCCTCTGTTTCAGCCCCTCCTTTCTCGCACTCCGTTTCTCACCCTCTGTTTCAGCCCCTGTGATTCAGCCCCTCTGTTTCAGCCCCTCTGATTCAACCCCTCTGATTTAGCCCCTCTGATTCAGCCCCTCTGTTTCTCGCCCTCTGTTTCAGCCCGTCTGTTTGAGCCCCTCTGTTTCAGACCCTCTGTTTCTCACCCTCTGTTTCAGCCCGTCTGATTCAGCCCCTCTGATTCAGCCCCACTCATTCAGCCAATCTGTTTCAGCCCCTCTGTTTCTCGCCCTCTGTTTCAGTCCCTCTGTTTCTCGCCCTCTGTTTCTCGCCCTCTGTTTCAGCCCCTCTGGTTCTCGCCCTCTGTTTCAGCCCCTCTGTTTCAGCACCTCTGTTTCTCGCCCTCTGTTTCAGCCCCTCTGTTTCTCGCCCTCTGTTTCAGCCCCTTTGATTCAGCCCCTCTGTTTCCCGCCCTCTGTTTCAGCCCCTCTGTTTCTCG
Source organism: Chiloscyllium punctatum (assembly GCF_047496795.1). NCBI lineage: Eukaryota > Metazoa > Chordata > Chondrichthyes > Orectolobiformes > Hemiscylliidae > Chiloscyllium > Chiloscyllium punctatum. The sequence continues at coordinate 3,098,739 of NW_027309797.1, read as the reverse complement.
CCCTCTGTTTCAGCCCCTCTGTTTCAGCCCCTCTATTTCAGCCCCTCTGTTTCTCGCCCTCTGTTTCAGCCCCACTGTTTCTCGCCTTCTGTTTCAGCCCCTCTGTTTCAGCCCCTCTGTTTCAGCCCCTCTGTTTCAGCCCCTCTGTTTCTCGCCCTCTGTTTCAGCCCCTCTGCTTCTCGCCCTCAGTTTCAGCCCCTCTGTTTCAGCCCCTCTGTTTCTCGCCCTCTGTTTCTCGCCCTCTGTTTCAACCCCTCTGTTTCAGCCCCTCTGTTTCAGCCCCTCTGTTTCTCGCCCTCTGTTTCTCGCCCTCTGTTTCAGCCCCTCTGTTTCTCGCCCTCTGTTTCAGCCCCTCTGTTTCAGGCCCTCTGATTCAGCCCTTCTGATTCAGCCCCTCTGTTTCTCGCCCTCTGTTTTAACCCCTCTGTTACAGCCCTTCTGTTTCAGCCCCTCTGTTTCCGCCCCTCTGTTTCTCGCCCTCTGTTTCAGCCCCTCTGTTTCTCGCCCTCTGTTTCAGCCCCTCTGTTTCAGCCCCTCTGTTTCAGCCCCTCTGTTTCTCGCCCTCTATTTCAGCCCCTCTGTTTCTCGCCCTCTGTTTCAGCCACTCTGATTCAGCCCCTCTGATTCAGCCCCTCTGTTTCAGCCCCTCTGTTTCAGTCCCTCTGTTTCAGTCCCAATATTTCTCGCCCTCTGTTTCAGCCCCTCTGTTTCTCGCCCTCTGTTTCAGCCCCACTGTTTCTCGCCGTCTGTTTCAGCCCCTCTGTTTCTCGCCCTCTGTTTCAGCCGCTCTTTTTCTCGCCCTCTGTTTCTGCCTCTCTGTTTCTCGCCCTCTGTTTCAGGCCCTCTGTTTCAGCCCCTCTGTTTCAGCCCCTCTGTTTCAGCCCCTCTGTTTCTCGCCCTCGGTTTCAACCCCTCTGTTTCTCGCCCTCTGTTTCAGCCCCTCTGTTTCATGCCCTCTGTATCAGCCTCTCTGTTTCAACCCCTCTGTTTCAGCCCCTCTGTTTCAGCCCCTCTGTTTCTCGCCCTCTGTTTCTTGCCCTCTGTTTCAGCCCCTCTGTTTCTCGCCCTCTGTTTCAGCCCCTCTGTTTCAGGCCCTCTGATTCAGCCCTTCTGATTCAGCCCCTCTGTTTCTCGCCCTCTGTTTTAGCCCCTCTGTTTCAGCCCTTCTGATTCAGCCCCTCTGTTTCCGCCCCTCTGTTTCTCGCCCTCTGTTTCAGCCCCTCTGTTTCTCGCCCTCTGTTTCAGCCCCTCTGTTTCAGCCCCTCTGTTTCAGCCCCTCTGTTTCTCGCCCTCTATTTCAGCCCCTCTGTTTCTCGCCCTCTGTTTCAGCCCCTCTGATTCAGCCCCTCTGATTCAGCCCCTCTGTTTCAGCCCCTCTGTTTCTCGCCCTCTGTTTCAGCCCCTCTGTTTCTCGCCCTCTGTTCCAGCCCCTCTGTTTGAGCCCCTCAGTTTCAGTCACTCTGTTTCAGCCCCTCTGTTTCAGCCCGTCTGTTTCAGCCACTCTGATTCTCGCCCTCTGTTTAAGCCCCTCTGTTTCGCACCCTCTGTTTCAGCCCCTCTGATTCAGCCCCTCTGTTTCTCGCCCTCTGTTTATGCCCCTCTGTTTCTCGCCCTCTGTTTCAGCCCCTGTGATTCAGCCCCTCTGTTTCAGCCCCTCTGATTCAACCCCTCTGATTTAGCCCCTCTGATTCAGCCCCTCTGTTTCTCGCCCTCTGTTTCAGCCCATCTGTTTCAGCCCCTCTGTTTCAGACCCTCTGTTTCTCACCCTCTGTTTCAGCCCCTCTGATTCAGCCCCTCTGATTCAGCCCCACTCATTCAGCCACTCTGTTTCAGCCCCTCTGTTTCTCGCCCTCTGTTTCAGTCCCTCTGTTTCTCGCCCTCTGTTTCTCGCCCTCTGTTTCAGCCCCTCTGTTTCTCGCGCTCTGTTTCAGCCCCTCTGGTTCTCGCCCTCTGTTTCAGCCCCTCTGTTTCAGCACCTCTGTTTCTCGCCCTCTGTTTCAGCCCCTCTGTTTCTCGCCCTCTGTTTCAGCCCCTTTGATTCAGCCCCTCTGTTTCCCGCCCTCTGTTTCAGCCCCTCTGTTTCTCGCCCTCTGTTTCAGCCCCTCTATTTCAGCCCCTCTGTTTCTCGCCCTCTGTTTCAGCCCCTCTGTTTCTCGCCTTCTGTTTCAGCCCCTCTGTTTCAGCCCCTCTGTTTCAGCCCCTCTGTTTCAGCCCCTCTGTTTCTCGCCCTCTGTTTCAGCCCCTCTGCTTCTCGCCCTCAGTTTCAGCCCCTCTGTTTCAGCCCCTCTGTTTCTCGCCCTCTGTTTCTCGCCCTCTGTTTCAACCCCTCTGCTTCAGCCCCTCTGTTTCAGCCCCTCTGTTTCTCGCCCTCTGTTTCTCGCCCTCTGTTTCAGCCCCTCTGTTTCTCGCCCTCTGTTTCAGCCCCTCTGTTTCAGGCCCTCTGATTCAGCCCTTCTGATTCAGCCCCTCTGTTTCTCGCCCTCTGTTTTAGCCCCTCTGTTTCAGCCCTTCTGTTTTAGCCCCTCTGTTTCCGCCCCTCTGTTTCTCGCCCTCTGTTTCAGCCCCTCTGTTTCTCGCCCTCTGTTTCAGCCCCTCTGTTTCAGCCCCTCTGTTTCAGCCCCTCTGTTTCTCGCCCTCTATTTCAGCCCCTCTGTTTCTCGCCCTCTGTTTCAGCCCCTCTGATTCAGCCCCTCTGATTCAGCCCCTCTGTTTCAGCCCCTCTGTTTCTCGCCCTCTGTTTCAGCCCCTCTGTTTCTCGCCCTCTGTTCCAGCCCCTCTGTTTGAGCCCCTCAGTTTCAGTCACTCTGTTTCAGCCCCTCTGTTTCAGCCCGTCTGTTTCAGCCACTCTGATTCTCGCCCTCTGTTTCAGCCCCTCTGTTTCGCACCCTCTGTTTCAGCCCCTCTGATTCAGCCCCTCTGTTTCTCGCCCTCTGTTTCAGCCCCTCTGTTTCTCGCTCTCTGTTTCAGCCCCTGTGATTCAGCCCCTCTGTTTCAGCCCCTCTGATTCAGCCCCTCTGATTTAGCCCCTCTGATTCAGCCCCTCTGTTTCTCGCCCTCTGTTTTAGCCCATCTGTTTCAGCCCCTCTGTTTCAGACCCTGTTTCTCACCCTCTGTTTCAGCCCCTCTGAATCAGCCCCTCTGATTCAGCCCCACTCATTCAGCCACTCTGTTTCAGCCCCTCTGTTTCAGCCCCTCTGTTTCTCGCCCTCTGTTTCAGTCCCTCTGTTTCTCGCCCTCTGTTTCTCGCCCTCTGTTTCAGCCCCTCTGTTTCTCTCCCTCTGTTTCAGCCCCTCTGGTTCTCGCCCTCTGTTTCAGCCCCTCTGTTTCAGCACCTCTGTTTCTCGCCCTCTGTTTCAGCCCCTCTGTTTCTCGCCCTCTGTTTCAGCCCCTTTGATTCAGCCCCTCTGTTTCCCGCCCTCTGTTTCAGCCCCTCTGTTTCTCGCCCTCTGTTTCAGCCCCTCTGTTTCAGCCCCTCTATTTCAGCCCCTCTGTTTCTCGCCTTCTGTTTCAGCCCCTCTTTTTCAGCCCCTCTGTTTCAGCCCCTCTGTTTCTCGCCCTCTGTTTCAGCCCCTCTGCTTCTCGCCCTCAGTTTCAGCCCCTCTGTTTCAGCCCCTCTGTTTCTCGCCCTCTGTTTCTCGCCCTCTGTTTCAGCCGCTCTGTTTCTCGCCCTCTGTTTCAGCCCCTCTGTTTCTCGCCCTCTGTTTCAGCCCCTCTGTTTCAGCCCCTCTGTTTCAGCGCCTCTGTTTCAGCCCCTCTGTTTCTCGCCCTCTGTTTCAGCCCCTCTGTTTCTCGCCCTCTGTTTCAGCCCCTCTGTTTCTCACCCTCGGTTTCAGCCTCTCTGTTTCTCGCCGTCTGTTTCAGCCCCTCTGTTTCAGCCCCTCTGTTTCAGCCCTTCTGTTTCTCGCCCTCTGTTTCAGCCCCTCTGTTTCTCGCCCTCTGTTTCAGCCTCTCTGTTTCTCGCCCTCTGTTTCAGCCCCTCTGATTCAGCCCCTCTGTTTCAGCCCCTCTGTTTCATCCCCTCTGTTTCTCGCCCTCTGTTTCTCACCCTCTGTTTCTCGCCCTCTGTTTCTCACCCTCTGTTTCTCGCCCTCTGTTTCAGCCCCTCTGTTTTTCGCCCTCTGTTTCAGCCCCTCTGTTTCTCGCCCTCTGTTTCAGGCACTCTGTTTCAGCCCGTCTGTTTCAGCCCCTCTGTTTCAGCCCCTCTGTTTCTCGCCCTCTGTTTCTCGCCCGCTGTTTCAGCCCCTCTGTTTCTCGCCGTCTGTTTCAGCCCCTCTCTTTCAGCCCCTCTGTTTCTCGCCCTCTGTTTCAGCCCCTCTGTTTCAGCCCCTCTGTTTCAGACCCTCTTTTCTCGCCCTCTGTTTCAGCCCCTCTGTTTTTCGTCCTCTTTTTCAACCCCTCTGTTTCTGCCCGTCTGTTTCAGCCACTCTGTTTCTCGCCCTCTGTTTCAGCCCCTCTGTTTCAGCCCCTCTGATTCAGCCCCTCTGTTTCTCGCCCTCTGTTTCAGCCCCTCTGTTTCTCGCCCTCTGTTTCAGCCCCTCTGTTTCTTGACCTCTGTTTCAGCCCCTCTGTTTCTCGCCCTCTGTTTCAGCCCCACTGTTTCAGCCCCTCTTTTTCAGCCCCTCTGTTTCAGCCCCTCTGTTTCAGCCCCTCTGTTTCTCGCCCTCTGTTTCAGCCCCTCTGTTTCTCGCCCTCTGTTTCAGCCCCTCTTTTTCAGCCCCTCTCTTTCTCGCCCTGTGTTTCAGGCCCGCTGATTCAGCCCCTCTGTTTCAGCCCCTCTGAATCAGCCACTCTGATTCAGCCCCTCTGTTTCAGTCCCTCTGTTTCAGCCCCTCTGTTTCTCGCCCTCTGTTTCAGCCCCTCTGTTTCTCGCCCTCTGTTTCAGCCCCTCTGATTCAGCCCCTCTGTTTCAGCCCCTCTGATTCAGCCCCTCTGATTTAGCCCCTCTGATTCAGCCCCTATGTTTCTCGCCCTCTGTTTCAGCCCATCTGTTCCAGCCCCTCTGTTTCAGCCCCTCTGTTTCTCACCCTCTGTTTCAGCCCCTCTGATTCAGCCCCTCTGATTCAGCCCCGCTCATTCAGCCCCTCTGTTTCAGCTCCTCTGTTTCTCGCCCTCTGTTTCAGCCCCTCTGTTTCTCGCCCTCTGTTTCAGCCCCTCTGTTTCAGTCCCTCTGTTTCAGTCCCTCTGTTTCTCGCCCTCTGTTTCTCGCCCTCTGTTTCAGCCCCTCTGTTTCTCGCCCCCTGTTTCAGCCCCACTGTTTCTCGCCCTCTGTTTCAGCCCCTCTGTTTCTCGCCCTCTGTTTCAGCCGCTCTGTTTCTCGCCCTCTGTTTCTGCCTCTCTGTTTCTCGCCCTCTGTTTCAGGCCCTCTGTTTCAGCCCCTCTGTTTCAGCCCCTCTGTTTCAGCTCCTCTGTTTCTCGCCCTCTGTTTCAGCCCCTCTGTTTCTCGCCCTCTGTATCAGCCTCTCTGTTTCAGCCCCTCTGTTTCTCGCCCTCTGTTTCTCGCCCTTTGTTTCAGCCCCTGTGTTTCTCGCCCTCTTTTTCAGCCCCTCTGTTTCAGGCCCACTGATTCAGCCCTTCTGATTCAGCCCCTCTGTTTTTCGCCCTCTGTTTTAGCCCCTCTGTTTCAGCCCTTCTGTTTCAGCCCCTCTGTTTCAGCCCCTCTGTTTCTCGCCCTCTGTTTCAGCCCCTCTGTTTCTCGCCCTCTGTTTCAGCCCCTCTGTTTCTCGCCCTCTGTTTCAGCCCCTCTGTTTCAGCCCCTCTGTTTCCCGCCCTCTGTTTCAGCCCCTCTGATTTAGCCCCTCTGTTTCAGCCCCTCTGTTTCAGCCACTCTGTTTCTCGCCCTCTATTTCAGCCCCTCTGTTTCTCGCCCTCTGTTTCAGCCCCTCTGATTCAGCCCCTCTGATTCAGCCCCTCTGTTTCAGCCCCTCTGAACCAGCCCCTCTGTTTCTCGCCCTCTGTTTCAGCCCCTCTGTTTCTCGCCCTCTGTTCCAGCCCCTCTGTTTCAGCCCCTCAGTTTCAGCCACTCTGTTTCAGCGCCTCTGTTTCAGCCCCTCTGTTTCAGCCCCTCTGTTTCTCGCCCTCTGTTTCAGCCCCTCTGTTATTCGCCCTCTTTTTCAGCCCCTCTGTTTCAGCCCGTCTGTTACAGCCACTCTGTTTCAGCCCCTCAGTTTCAGCCACTCTGTTTCAGCGCCTCTGTTTCAGCCCCTCTGTTTCAGCCCCTCTGTTTCTCACCCTCTGTTTCAGCCCCGCTGTTTCAGCCCCTCTGAACCAGCCCCTCTGTTTCTCGCCCTCTGTTTCAGCCCCTCTGTTTCTCGCCCTCTGTTCCAGCCCCTCTGTTTCAGCCCCTCAGTTTCAGCCACTCTGTTTCAGCGCCTCTGTTTCAGCCCCTCTGTTTCAGCCCCTCTGTTTCTCACCCTCTGTTTCAGCCCCTCTGTTATTCGCCCTCTTTTTCAGCCCCTCTGTTTCAGCCCGTCTGTTTCAGCCACTCTGTTTCTTGCCCTCTGTTTCAGCCGCTCTGTTTCGCACCCTCTGTTTCAGCCCCTCTGATTCAGTCCCTCTGTTTCTCGCCCTCTGTTTCAGCCCCTGTGATTCAGCCCCTCTGTTTCAGCCCCTCTGTTTCTCGCCCTCTGTTTCAGCCCCACTGTTTCTCGCCCTCTGTTTCAGCCCCTCTGTTTCTCGCCCTCTGTTTCAGCCGCTCTGTTTCTCGCCCTCTGTTTCTGCCTCTCTGTTTCTCGCCCTCTGTTTCAGGCCCTCTGTTTCAGCCCCTCTGTTTCAGCCCCTCTGTTTCAGCTCCTCTGTTTCTCGCCCTCTGTTTCAGCCCCTCTGTTTCTCGCCCTCTGTTTCAGCCCCTCTGTTTCATGCCCTCTGTATCAGCCTCTCTGTTTCAACCCCTCTGTTTCAGCCCCTCTGTTTCAGCCCCTCTGTTTCTCGCCCTCTGTTTCTCGCCCTCTGTTTCAGCCCCTGTGTTTCTCGCCCTCTTTTTCAGCCCCTCTGTTTCAGGCCCTCTGATTCAGCCCTTCTGATTCAGCCCCTCTGTTTCTCGCCCTCTGTTTTAGCCCCTCTGTTTCAGCCCTTCTGTTTCAGCCCCTCTGTTTCAGCCCCTCTGTTTCTCGCCCTCTGTTTCAGTCCCTCTGTTTCTCGCCCTCTGTTTCAGCCCCTCTGTTTCTCGCCCTCTGTTTCAGCCCCTGTGATTCAGCCCCTCTGTTTCAGCCCCTCTGATTCAGCCCCTCTGATTTTGCCCCTCTGATTCAGCCCCTCTGTTTCTCGCCCTCTGTTTCAGCGCATCTGTTTCAGCCCCTCTGTTTCAGACCCTCTGTTTCTCACCCTCTGTTTCAGCCCCTCTGATTCAGCCCCTCTGATTCAGCCCCACTCATTCAGCCACTCTGTTTCAGCCCCTCTGTTTCTCGCCCTCTGTTTCAGCCCCTCTGTTTCAGCCCCTCTGTTTCCCGCCCTCTGTTTCAGCCCCTCTGATTTAGCCCCTCTGTTTCAGCCCCACTGTTTCAGCCACTCTGTTTCTCGCCCTCTGTTTCAGCCCCTCTGTTTCAGTCCCTCTGAACCAGCCCCTCTGTTTCTCGCCCTCTATTTCAGCCCCTCTGTTTCTCGCCCTCTGATTCAGCCCCTCTGATTCAGCCCCTCTGATTCAGCCCCTCTGTTTCAGCCCCTCTGAACCAGCCCCTCTGTTCTCGCCCTCTGTTTCAGCCCCTCTGTTTCTCGCCCTCTGTTCCAGCCCCTCTGTTTCAGCCCCTCAGTTTCAGCCACTCTGTTTCAGCCCCTCTGTTTCAGCCCCTCTGTTTCAGCCCCTCTGTTTCTCGCCCTCTGTTTCAGCCCCTCTGTTATTCGCCCTCTTTTTCAGCCCCTCTGTTTCAGCCACTCTGTTTCATCCCCTCTGTTTCTCGCCCTCTGTTTCAGCCCCCCTGTTTCAGCACCTCTGTATCTCGCCCTCTGTTTCAGCCCCTCTGTTTCTCGCCCTCTGTTTCAGCCCCTCTGATTCAGCCCCTCTGTTTCCCGCCCTCTGTTTCAGCCCCTCTGTTTCTCGCCCTCTGTTTCAGCCCCTCTGTTTCAGCCACTCTGTTTCATCCCCTCTGTTTCTCGCCCTCTGTTTCTGCCCCTCTGTTTCTCGCCCTCTGTTTCAGCCCCTCTGTTTCAGCCCCTCTGTTTCAGCCCCTCTGTTTCAGCCCCTCTGTTTCTCGCCCTCTGTTTCAGCCCCTCTGTTTCTCGCCCTCAGTTTCAGCCCCTCTGTTTCAGCCCCTCAGTTTCAGTCCCTCTGTTTCTCGCCCTCTGTTTCTCGCCCTCTATTTCAGCCCCTCTGTTTCTCGCCCTCTGTTTCAGCCCCTCTGTTTCAGCCCCTCTGTTTCAGCCCCTCTGTTTCAGCCCCTCTGTTTCTCGCCCTCTGTTTCAGCCCCTCTGTTTCTCGCCCTCTGTTTCAGCCCCTCTGTTTCTCACCCTCTGTTTCAGCCTCTCTGTTTCTCGCCGTCTGTTTCAGCCCCTCTGTTTCATCCCCTCTGTTTCTCGCCTTCTGATTCTCACCCTCTGTTTCTCGCCCTCTGTTTCTCACCCTCTGTTTCTCGCCCTCTGTTTCAGCCCCTCTGTATTTCGCACTCTGTTTCAGCCCCTCTGTTTCTCGCCCTCTGTTTCAGGCACTCTGTTTCAGCCCGTCTGTTTCAGCCCCTCTGTTTCAGCCCCTCTGTTTCTCGCCCTCTGTTTCTCGCCCGCTGTTTCAGCCCCTCTGTTTCTCGCCCTCTGTTTCAGCCCCTCTGTTTCAGCCCCACTGATTCAACCCCTCTGTTTCAGCCCCTCTGTTTCAGCCCCTCTGTTTCAGCCCCTCTGTTTCTCGCCCTCTGTTTCAGCCCCTCTGTTTCTCGCCATCTGTTTCAGCCCCTCTCTTTCAGCCCCTCTGTTTCAGCCCCTCTGTTTCAGCCCCTCTGTTTCTCGCCCTCTGTTTCAGCCCCTCTGTTTCTCGCCCTCTGTTTCAGCCCCTCGGTTTCTCGCCCTCTGTTTCAGCCCCACTGTTTATCGCCCTCTGTTTCAGCCCCTCTGTTTCTCGCCCTCTGTTTCAGCCGCTCTGTTTCTCGCCCTCTGTTTCTGCCTCTCTTTTTCTCGCCCTCTGTTTCAGGCCCTCTGTTTCAGTCCCTCTGTTTCAGCCCCTCTGTTTCAGCTCCTCTGTTTCTCGCCCTCTGTTTCAGCCCCTCTGTTTCTCGCCCTCTGTTTCAGCCCCTCTGTTTCATGCCCTCTGTATCAGCCTCTCTGTTTCAACCCCTCTGTTTCAGCCCCTCTGTTTCAGCCCCTCTGTTTCTCGCCCTCTGTTTCTCGCCCTCTGTTTCAGCCCCTGTGTTTCTCGCCCTCTTTTTCAGCCCCTCTGTTTCAGGCCCTCTGATTCAGCCCTTCTGATTCAGCCCCTCTGTTTCTCGCCCTCTGTTTTAGCCCCTCTGTTTCAGCCCTTCTGTTTCAGCCCCTCTGTTTCAGCCCCTCTGTTTCTCGCCCTCTGTTTCAGCCCCTCTGTTTCTCGCCCTCTGTTTCAGCCCCTCTGATTTAGCCCCTCTGTTTCAGCCCCTCTGTTTCAGCCACTCTGTTTCTCGCCCTCTGTTTCAGCCCCTCTGTTTCAGCCCCTCTGAACCAGCCCCTCTGTTTCTCGCCCTCTATTTCAGCCCCTCTGTTTCTCGCCCTCTGTTTCAGCCCCTCTGATTCAGCCCCTCTGATTCAGCCCCTCTGATTCAGCCCCTCTGTTTCAGCCCCTCTGAACCAGCCCCTCTGTTTCTCGCCCTCTGTTTCAGCCCCTCTGTTTCTCGCCCTCTGTTCCAGCCCCTCTGTTTCAGCCCCTCAGTTTCAGCCACTCTGTTTCAGCGCCTCTGTTTCAGCCCCTCTGTTTCAGCCCCTCTGTTTCTCGCCCTCTGTTTCAGCCCCTCTGTTATTCGCCCTCTTTTTCAGCCCCTCTGTTTCAGCCCGTCTGTTTCAGCCACTCTGTTTCTTGCCCTCTGTTTCAGCCCCTCTGTTTCGCACCCTCTGTTTCAGCCCCTCTGATTCAGTCCCTCTGTTTCTCGCCCTCTGTTTCAGCCCCTCTGTTTCTCGCCCTCTGTTTCAGCCCCTGTGATTCAGCCCCTCTGTTTCAGCCCCTCTGATTCAGCCCCTCTGATTTTGCCCCTCTTATTCAGCCACTCTGTTTCTCGCCCTCTGTTTCAGCGCATCTGTTTCAGCCCCTCTGTTTCAGACCCTCTGTTTCTCACCCTCTGTTTCAGCCCCTCTGATTCAGCCCCTCTGATTCAGCCCCACTCATTCAGCCACTCTGTTTCAGCCCCTCTGTTTCTCGCCCTCTGTTTCAGCCCCTCTGTTTCTCGCCCTCTGTTTCAGCCCCCCTGTTTCAGCACCTCTGTATCTCGCCCTCTGTTTCAGCCCCTCTGTTTCTCGCCCTCTGTTTCAGCCCCTCTGATTCAGCCCCTCTGTTTCCCGCCCTCTGTTTCAGCCCCTCTGTTTCTCGCCCTCTGTTTCAGCCCCTCTGTTTCAGCCACTCTGTTTCATCCCCTCTGTTTCAGCCCCTCTGTTTCTCGCCCTCTGTTTCTCGCCCTCTGTTTCAGCCCCTCTGTTTCAGCCCCTCTGTTTCTCGCCCTCTGTTTCAGCCCCTCTGATTCAGCCCCTCTGTTTCCCGCCCTCTGTTTCAGCCCCTCTGTTTCTCGCCCTCTGTTTCAGCCCCTCTGTTTCAACCCCTCTGTTTCAGCCCCTCTGTTTCAGCCCCTCTGTTTCTCGCCCTCTGTTTCTCGCCCTCTGTTTCAGCCCCTGTGTTTCTCGCCCTCTTTTTCAGCCCCTCTGTTTCAGGCCCTCTGATTCAGCCCTTCTGATTCAGCCCCTCTGTTTCTCGCCCTCTGTTTTAGCCCCTCTGTTTCAGCCCTTCTGTTTCAGCCCCTCTGTTTCAGCCCCTCTGTTTCTCGCCCTCTGTTTCAGTCCCTCTGTTTCTCGCCCTCTGTTTCAGCCCCTCTGTTTCAGGCCCTCTGATTCAGCCCTTCTGATTCAGCCCCTCTGTTTCTCGCCCTCTGTTTTAGCCCCTCTGTTTCAGCCCTTCTGTTTTAGCCCCTCTGTTTCCGCCCCTCTGTTTCTCGCCCTCTGTTTCAGCCCCTCTGTTTCTCGCCCTCTGTTTCAGCCCCTCTGTTTCAGCCCCTCTGTTTCAGACCCTCTGTTTCTCGCCCTCTATTTCTGCCCCTATGTTTCTCGCCCTCTGTTTCAGCCCCTCTGATTCAGCCCCTCTGATTCAGCCCCTCTGTTTCAGCCCCTCTGTTTCTCGCCCTCTGTTTCAGCCCCTCTGTTTCTCGCCCTCTGTTCCAGCCCCTCTGTTTGAGCCCCTCAGTTTCAGTCACTCTGTTTCAGCCCCTCTGTTTCAGCCCGTCTGTTTCAGCCACTCTGATTCTCGCCCTCTGTTTCAGCCCCTCTGTTTCGCACCCTCTGTTTCAGCCCCTCTGATTCAGCCCCTCTGTTTCTCGCCCTCTGTTTCAGCCCCTCTGTTTCTCGCCCTCTGTTTCAGCCCCTGTGATTCAGCACCTCTGTTTCAGCCCCTCTGATTCAGCCCCTCTGATTTAGCCCCTCTGATTCAGCCCCTCTGTTTCTCGCCCTCTGTTTTAGCCCATCTGTTTCAGCCCCTCTGTTTCAGACCCTCTGTTTCTCACCCTCTGTTTCAGCCCCTCTGAATCAGCCCCTCTGATTCAGCCCCACTCATTCAGCCACTCTGTTTCAGCCCCTCTGTTTCAGCCCCTCTGTTTCTCGCCCTCTGTTTCAGTCCCTCTGTTTCTCGCCCTCTGTTTCTCGCCCTCTGTTTCAGCCCCTCTGTTTCTCTCCCTCTGTTTCAGCCCCTCTGGTTCTCGCCCTCTGTTTCAGACCCTCTGTTTCAGCACCTCTGTTTCTCGCCCTCTGTTTCAGCCCCTCTGTTTCTCGCCCTCTGTTTCAGCCCCTTTGATTCAGCCCCTCTGTTTCCCGCCCTCTGTTTCAGCCCCTCTGTTTCTCGCCCTCTGTTTCAGCCCCTCTGTTTCAGCCCCTCTATTTCAGCCCCTCTGTTTCTCGCCTTCTGTTTCGGCCCCTCTGTTTCAGCCCCTCTGTTTCAGCCCCTCTGTTTCAGCCCCTCTGTTTCTCGCCCTCTGTTTCAGCCCCTCTGCTTCTCGCCCTCAGTTTCAGCCCCTCTGTTTCAGCCCCTCTGTTTCTCGCCCTCTGTTTCTCGCCCTCTGTTTCAGCCGCTCTGTTTCTCGCCCTCTGTTTCAGCCCCTCTGTTTCTCGCCCTCTGTTTCAGCCCCTCTGTTTCAGCCCCTCTGTTTCAGCGCCTCTGTTTCAGCCCCTCTGTTTCTCGCCCTCTGTTTCAGCCCCTCTGTTTCTCGCCCTCTGTTTCAGCCCCTCTGTTTCTCACCCTCGGTTTCAGCCTCTCTGTTTCTCGCCGTCTGTTTCAGCCCCTCTGTTTCAGCCCCTCTGTTTCAGCCCTTCTGTTTCTCGCCCTCTGTTTCAGCCCCTCTGTTTCTCGCCCTCTGTTTCAGCCTCTCTGTTTCTCGCCCTCTGTTTCAGCCCCTCTGATTCAGCCCCTCTGTTTCAGCCCCTCTGTTTCATCCCCTCTGTTTCTCGCCCTCTGTTTCTCACCCTCTGTTTCTCGCCCTCTGTTTCTCACCCTCTGTTTCTCGCCCTCTGTTTCAGCCCCTCTGTTTTTCGCACTCTGTTTCAGCCCCTCTGTTTCTCGCCCTCTGTTTCAGGCACTCTGTTTCAGCCCGTCTGTTTCAGCCCCTCTGTTTCAGCCCCTCTGTTTCTCGCCCTCTGTTTCTCGCCCGCTGTTTCAGCCCGTTTGTTTCTCGCCCTCTGTTTCAGCCCCTCTCTTTCAGCCCCTCTGTTTCTCGCCCTCTGTTTCAGCCCCTCTGTTTCAGCCCCTCTGTTTCAGACCCTCTTTTCTCGCCCTCTGTTTCAGCCCCTCTGTTTTTCGTCCTCTTTTTCAGCCCCTCTGTTTCTGCCCGTCTGTTTCAGCCACTCTGTTTCTCGCCCTCTGTTTCAGCCCCTCTGTTTCAGCCCCTCTGATTCAGCCCCTCTGTTTCTCGCCCTCTGTTTCAGCCCCTCTGTTTCTCGCCCTCTGTTTCAGCCCCTCTGTTTCTTGACCTCTGTTTCAGCCCCTCTGTTTCTCGCCCTCTGTTTCAGCCCCACTGTTTCAGCCCCTCTTTTTCAGCCCCTCTGTTTCAGCCCCTCTGTTTCAGCCCCTCTGTTTCTCGCCCTCTGTTTCAGCCCCTCTGTTTCTCACCCTCTGTTTCAGCCCCTCTTTTTCAGCCCCTCTCTTTCTCGCCCTGTGTTTCAGGCCCGCTGATTCAGCCCCTCTGTTTCAGCCCCTCTGAATCAGCCACTCTGATTCAGCCCCTCTGTTTCAGTCCCTCTGTTTCAGCCCCTCTGTTTCAGACCCTCTGTTTCAGCCCCTCTGTTTCTCGCCCTCTGTTTCAGCCCCTCTGATTCAGCCCCTCTGTTTCAGCCCCTCTGATTCAGCCCCTCTGATTTCGCCCCTCTGATTCAGCCCCTATGTTTCTCGCCCTCTGTTTCAGCCCATCTGTTCCAGCCCCTCTGTTTCAGCCCCTCTGTTTCTCACCCTCTGTTTCAGCCCCTCTGATTCAGCCCCTCTGATTCAGCCCCGCTCATTCAGCCCCTCTGTTTCAGCTCCTCTGTTTCTCGCCCTCTGTTTCAGCCCCTCTGTTTCTCGCCCTCTGTTTCAGCCCCTCTGTTTCAGTCCCTCTGTTTCAGTCCCTCTGTTTCTCGCCCTCTGTTTCTCGCCCTCTGTTTCAGCCCCTCTGTTTCTCGTCCCCTGTTTCAGCCCCACTGTTTCTCGCCCTCTGTTTCAGCCCCTCTGTTTCTCGCCCTCTGTTTCAGCCGCTCTGTTTCTCGCCCTCTGTTTCTGCCTCTCTGTTTCTCGCCCTCTGTTTCAGGCCCTCTGTTTCAGCCCCTCTGTTTCAGCCCCTCTGTTTCAGCTCCTCTCTTTCTCGCCCTCTGTTTCAGCCCCTCTGTTTCTCGCCCTCTGTTTCAGCCCCTCTGTTTCATGCCCTCTGTATCAGCCTCTCTGTTTCAACCCCTCTGTTTCAGCCCCTCTGTTTCAGCCCCTCTGTTTCTCGCCCTCTGTTTCTCACCCTCTGTTTCAGCCCCTGTGTTTCTCGCCCTCTTTTTCAGCCCCTCTGTTTCAGGCCCACTGATTCAGCCCTTCTGATTCAGCCCCTCTGTTTCTCGCCCTCTGTTTTAGCCCCTCTGTTTCAGCCCTTCTGTTTCAGCCCCTCTGTTTCAGCCCCTCTGTTTCTCGCCCTCTGTTTCAGCCCCTCTGTTTCTCGCCCTCTGTTTCAGCCCCTCTGTTTCTCGCCCTCTGTTTCAGCCCCTCTGTTTCAGCCCCTCTGTTTCCCGCCCTCTGTTTCAGCCCCTCTGATTTAGCCCCTCTGTTTCAGCCCCTCTGTTTCAGCCACTCTGTTTCTCGCCCTCTATTTCAGCCCCTCTGTTTCTCGCCCTCTGTTTCAGCCCCTCTGATTCAGCCCCTCTGATTCAGCCCCTCTGTTTCAGCCCCTCTGAACCAGCCCCTCTGTTTCTCGCCCTCTGTTTCAGCCCCTCTGTTTCTCGCCCTCTGTTCCAGCCCCTCTGTTTCTGCCCCTCAGTTTCAGCCACTCTGTTTCAGCGCCTCTGTTTCAGCCCCTCTGTTTCAGCCCCTCTGTTTCTCGCCCTCTATTTCAGCCCCTCTGTTATTCGCCCTCTTTTTCAGCCCCTCTGTTTCAGCCCGTCTGTTTCAGCCACTCTGTTTCTTGCCCTCTGTTTCAGCCGCTCTGTTTCGCACCCTCTGTTTCAGCCCCTCTGATTCAGTCCCTCTGTTTCTTGCCCTCTGTTTCAGCCGCTCTGTTTCGCACCCTCTGTTTCAGCCCCTCTGATTCAGTCCCTCTGTTTCTCGCCCTCTGTTTCAGCCCCTGTGATTCAGCCCCTCTGTTTCAGCCCCTCTGTTTCTCGCCCTCTGTTTCAGCCCCACTGTTTCTCGCCCTCTGTTTCAGCCCCTCTGTTTCTCGCCCTCTGTTTCAGCCGCTCTGTTTCTCGCCCTCTGTTTCTGCCTCTCTGTTTCTCGCCCTCTGTTTCAGGCCCTCTGTTTCAGCCCCTCTGTTTCAGCCCCTCTGTTTCAGCTCCTCTCTTTCTCGCCCTCTGTTTCAGCCCCTCTGTTTCTCGCCCTCTGTTTCAGCCCCTCTGTTTCATGCCCTCTGTATCAGCCTCTCTGTTTCAACCCCTCTGTTTCAGCCCCTCTGTTTCAGCCCCTCTGTTTCTCGCCCTCTGTTTCTCGCCCTCTGTTTCAGCCCCTGTGTTTCTCGCCCTCTTTTTCAGCCCCTCTGTTTCAGGCCCTCTGATTCAGCCCTTCTGATTCAGCCCCTCTGTTTCTCGCCCTCTGTTTTAGCCCCTCTGTTTCAGCCCTTCTGTTTCAGCCCCTCTGTTTCAGCCCCTCTGTTTCTCGCCCTCTGTTTCAGTCCCTCTGTTTCTCGCCCTCTGTTTCAGCCCCTCTGTTTCTCGCCCTCTGTTTCAGCCCCTGTGATTCAGCCCCTCTGTTTCAGCCCCTCTGATTCAGCCCCTCTGATTTTGCCCCTCTGATTCAGCCCCTCTGTTTCTCGCCCTCTGTTTCAGCGCATCTGTTTCAGCCCCTCTGTTTCAGACCCTCTGTTTCTCACCCTCTGTTTCAGCCCCTCTGATTCAGCCCCTCTGATTCAGCCCCACTCATTCAGCCACTCTGTTTCAGCCCCTCTGTTTCTCGCCCTCTGTTTCAGCCCCTCTGTTTCAGCCCCTCTGTTTCCCGCCCTCTGTTTCAGCCCCTCTGATTTAGCCCCTCTGTTTCAGCCCCACTGTTTCAGCCCCTCTGATTTAGCCCCTCTGTTTCAGCCCCTCTGTTTCAGCCACTCTGTTTCTCGCCCTCTGTTTCAGCCCCTCTGTTTCAGCCCCTCTGAACCAGCCCCTCTGTTTCTCGCCCTCTATTTCAGCCCCTCTGTTTCTCGCCCTCTGTTTCAGCCCCTCTGATTCAGCCCCTCTGATTCAGCCCCTCTGATTCAGCCCCTCTGTTTCAGCCCCTCTGAACCAGCCCCTCTGTTTCTCGCCCTCTGTTTCAGCCCCTCTGTTTCTCGCCCTGTGTTCCAGCCCCTCTGTTTCAGCCCCTCAGTTTCAGCCACTCTGTTTCAGCGCCTCTGTTTCAGCCCCTCTGTTTCAGCCCCTCTGTTTCTCGCCCTCTGTTTCAGCCCCTCTGTTATTCGCCCTCTTTTTCAGCCCCTCTGTTTCAGCCCGTCTGTTTCAGCCACTCTGTTTCTTGCCCTCTGTTTCAGCCCCTCTGTTTCGCACCCTCTGTTTCAGCCCCTCTGATTCAGTCCCTCTGTTTCTCGCCCTCTGTTTCAGCCCCTCTGTTTCTCGCCCTCTGTTTCAGCCCCTGTGATTCAGCCCCTCTGTTTCAGCCCCTCTGATTCAGCCCCTCTGATTTTGCCCCTCTTATTCAGCCACTCTGTTTCTCGCCCTCTGTTTCAGCGCATCTGTTTCAGCCCCTCTGTTTCAGACCCTCTGTTTCTCACCCTCTGTTTCAGCCCCTCTAATTCAGCCCCTCTGATTCAGCCCCACTCATTCAGCCACTCTGTTTCAGCCCCTCTGTTTCTCGCCCTCTGTTTCAGCCCCTCTGTTTCTCGCCCTCTGTTTCAGCCCCCCTGTTTCAGCACCTCTGTATCTCGCCCTCTGTTTCAGCCCCTCTGTTTCTCGCCCTCTGTTTCAGCCCCTCTGATTCAGCCCCTCTGTTTCCCGCCCTCTGTTTCAGCCCCTCTGTTTCTCGCCCTCTGTTTCAGCCCCTCTGTTTCAGCCACTCTGTTTCATCCCCTCTGTTTCAGCCCCTCTGTTTCTCGCCCTCTGTTTCTCGCCCTCTGTTTCAGCCCCTCTGTTTCAGCCCCTCTGTTTCTCGCCCTCTGTTTCAGCCCCTCTGATTCAGCCCCTCTGTTTCCCGCCCTCTGTTTCAGCCCCTCTGTTTCTCGCCCTCTGTTTCAGCCCCTCTGTTTCAACCCCTCTGTTTCAGCCCCTCTGTTTCAGCCCCTCTGTTTCTCGCCCTCTGTTTCTCGCCCTCTGTTTCAGCCCCTGTGTTTCTCGCCCTCTTTTTCAGCCCCTCTGTTTCAGGCCCTCTGATTCAGCCCTTCTGATTCAGCCCCTCTGTTTCTCGCCCTCTGTTTTAGCCCCTCTGTTTCAGCCCTTCTGTTTCAGCCCCTCTGTTTCAGCCCCTCTGTTTCTCGCCCTCTGTTTCAGTCCCTCTGTTTCTCGCCCTCTGTTTCAGCCCCTCTGTTTCAGGCCCTCTGATTCAGCTCTTCTGATTCAGCCCCTCTGTTTCTCGCCCTCTGTTTTAGCCCCTCTGTTTCAGCCCTTCTGTTTTAGCCCCTCTGTTTCCGCCCCTCTGTTTCTCGCCCTCTGTTTCAGCCCCTCTGTTTCTCGCCCTCTGTTTCAGCCCCTCTGTTTCAGCCCCTCTGTTTCAGCCCCTCTGTTTCTCGCCCTCTATTTCAGCCCCTATGTTTCTCGCCCTTTGTTTCAGCCCCTCTGATTCAGCCCCTCTGATTCAGCCCCTCTGTTTCAGCCCCTCTGTTTCTCGCCCTCTGTTTCAGCCCCTCTGTTTCTCGCCCTCTGTTCCAGCCCCTCTGTTTGAGCCCCTCAGTTTCAGTCACTCTGTTTCAGCCCCTCTGTTTCAGCCCGTCTGTTTCAGCCACTCTGATTCTCGCCCTCTGTTTCAGCCCCTCTGTTTCGCACCCTCTGTTTCAGCCCCTCTGATTCAGCCCCTCTGTTTCTCGCCCTCTGTTTCAGCCCCTCTGTTTCTCGCCCTCTGTTTCAGCCCCTGTGATTCAGCACCTCTGTTTCAGCCCCTCTGATTCAGCCCCTCTGATTTAGCCCCTCTGATTCAGCCCCTCTGTTTCTCGCCCTCTGTTTTAGCCCATCTGTTTCAGCCCCTCTGTTTCAGACCCTCTGTTTCTCACCCTCTGTTTCAGCCCCTCTGAATCAGCCCCTCTGATTCAGCCCCACTCATTCAGCCACTCTGTTTCAGCCCCTCTGTTTCAGCCCCTCTGTTTCTCGCCCTCTGTTTCAGTCCCTCTGTTTCTCGCCCTCTGTTTCTCGCCCTCTGTTTCAGCCCCTCTGTTTCTCTCCCTCTGTTTCAGCCCCTCTGGTTCTCGCCCTCTGTTTCAGCCCCTCTGTTTCAGCACCTCTGTTTCTCGCCCTCTGTTTCAGCCCCTCTGTTTCTCGCCCTCTGTTTCAGCCCTTTGATTCAGCCCCTCTGTTTCCCGCCCTCTGTTTCAGCCCCTCTGTTTCTCGCCCTCTGTTTCAGCCCCTCTGTTTCAGCCCCTCTATTTCAGCCCCTCTGTTTCTCGCCTTCTGTTTCAGCCCCTCTGTTTCAGCCCCTCTGTTTCAGCCCCTCTGTTTCAGCCCCTCTGTTTCTCGCCCTCTGTTTCAGCCCCTCTGCTTCTCGCCCTCAGTTTCAGCCCCTCTGTTTCAGCCCCTCTGTTTCTCGCCCTCTGTTTCTCGCCCTCTGTTTCAGCCGCTCTGTTTCTCGCCCTCTGTTTCAGCCCCTCTGTTTCTCGCCCTCTGTTTCAGCCCCTCTGTTTCAGCCCCTCTGTTTCAGCGCCTCTGTTTCAGCCCCTCTGTTTCTCGCCCTCTGTTTCAGCCCCTCTGTTTCTCGCCCTCTGTTTCAGCCCCTCTGTTTCTCACCCTCGGTTTCAGCCTCTCTGTTTCTCGCCGTCTGTTTCAGCCCCTCTGTTTCAGCCCCTCTGTTTCAGCCCTTCTGTTTCTCGCCCTCTGTTTCAGCCCCTCTGTTTCTCGCCCTCTGTTTCAGCCTCTCTGTTTCTCGCCCTCTGTTTCAGCCCCTCTGATTCAGCCCCTCTGTTTCAGCCCCTCTGTTTCATCCCCTCTGTTTCTCGCCCTCTGTTTCTCACCCTCTGTTTCTCGCCCTCTGTTTCTCACCCTCTGTTTCTCGCCCTCTGTTTCAGCCCCTCTGTTTTTCGCACTCTGTTTCAGCCCCTCTGTTTCTCGCCCTCTGTTTCAGGCACTCTGTTTCAGCCCGTCTGTTTCAGCCCGTCTGTTTCAGCCCCTCTGTTTCTCGCCCTCTGTTTCTCGCCCGCTGTTTCAGCCCGTTTGTTTCTCGCCCTCTGTTTCAGCCCCTCTCTTTCAGCCCCTCTGTTTCTCGCCCTCTGTTTCAGCCCCTCTGTTTCAGCCCCTCTGTTTCAGACCCTCTTTTCTCGCCCTCTGTTTCAGCCCCTCTGTTTTTCGTCCTCTTTTTCAGCCCCTCTGTTTCTGCCCGTCTGTTTCAGCCACTCTGTTTCTCGCCCTCTGTTTCAGCCCCTCTGTTTCAGCCCCTCTGATTCAGCCCCTCTGTTTCTCGCCCTCTGTTTCAGCCCCTCTGTTTCTCGCCCTCTGTTTCAGCCCCTCTGTTTCTTGACCTCTGTTTCAGCCCCTCTGTTTCTCGCCCTCTGTTTCAGCCCCACTGTTTCAGCCCCTCTTTTTCAGCCCCTCTGTTTCAGCCCCTCTGTTTCAGCCCCTCTGTTTCTCGCCCTCTGTTTCAGCCCCTCTGTTTCTCACCCTCTGTTTCAGCCCCTCTTTTTCAGCCCCTCTCTTTCTCGCCCTGTGTTTCAGGCCCGCTGATTCAGCCCCTCTGTTTCAGCCCCTCTGAATCAGCCACTCTGATTCAGCCCCTCTGTTTCAGTCCCTCTGTTTCAGCCCCTCTGTTTCTCGCCCTCTGTTTCAGCCCCTCTGTTTCTCGCCCTCTGTTTCAGCCCCTCTGATTCAGCCCCTCTGTTTCAGCCCCTCTGATTCAGCCCCTCTGATTTCGCCCCTCTGATTCAGCCCCTATGTTTCTCGCCCTCTGTTTCAGCCCATCTGTTCCAGCCCCTCTGTTTCAGCCCCTCTGTTTCTCACCCTCTGTTTCAGCCCCTCTGATTCAGCCCCTCTGATTCAGCCCCGCTCATTCAGCCCCTCTGTTTCAGCTCCTCTGTTTCTCGCCCTCTGTTTCAGCCCCTCTGTTTCTCGCCCTCTGTTTCAGCCCCTCTGTTTCAGTCCCTCTGTTTCAGTCCCTCTGTTTCTCGCCCTCTGTTTCTCGCCCTCTGTTTCAGCCCCTCTGTTTCTCGCCCCCTGTTTCAGCCCCACTGTTTCTCGCCCTCTGTTTCAGCCCCTCTGTTTCTCGCCCTCTGTTTCAGCCGCTCTGTTTCTCGCCCTCTGTTTCTGCCTCTCTGTTTCTCGCCCTCTGTTTCAGCCCCTCTGTTTCAGCCCCTCTGTTTCAGCCCCTCTGTTTCAGCTCCTCTCTTTCTCGCCCTCTGTTTCAGCCCCTCTGTTTCTCGCCCTCTGTTTCAGCCCCTCTGTTTCATGCCCTCTGTATCAGCCTCTCTGTTTCAACCCCTCTGTTTCAGCCCCTCTGTTTCAGCCCCTCTGTTTCTCGCCCTCTGTTTCTCGCCCTCTGTTTCAGCCCCTGTGTTTCTCGCCCTCTTTTTCAGCCCCTCTGTTTCAGGCCCACTGATTCAGCCCTTCTGATTCAGCCCCTCTGTTTCTCGCCCTCTGTTTTAGCCCCTCTGTTTCAGCCCTTCTGTTTCAGCCCCTCTGTTTCAGCCCCTCTGTTTCTCGCCCTCTGTTTCAGCCCCTCTGTTTCTCGCCCTCTGTTTCAGCCCCTCTGTTTCTCGCCCTCTGTTTCAGCCCCTCTGATTTAGCCCCTCTGTTTCAGCCCCTCTGTTTCAGCCACTCTGTTTCTCGCCCTCTATTTCAGCCCCTCTGTTTCTCGCCCTCTGTTTCAGCCCTTCTGATTCAGCCCCTCTGATTCAGCCCCTCTGTTTCAGCCCCTCTGAACCAGCCCCTCTGTTTCTCGCCCTCTGTTTCAGCCCCTCTGTTTCTCGCCCTCTGTTCCAGCCCCTCTGTTTCAGCCCCTCAGTTTCAGCCACTCTGTTTCAGCGCCTCTGTTTCAGCCCCTCTGTTTCAGCCCCTCTGTTTCTCGCCCTCTGTTTCAGCCCCTCTGTTATTCGCCCTCTTTTTCAGCCCCTCTGTTTCAGCCCGTCTGTTTCAGCCACTCTGTTTCTTGCCCTCTGTTTCAGCCGCTCTGTTTCGCACCCTCTGTTTCAGCCCCTCTGATTCAGTCCCTCTGTTTCTCGCCCTCTGTTTCAGCCCCTGTGATTCAGCCCCTCTGTTTCAGCCCCTCTGTTTCTCGCCCTCTGTTTCAGCCCCACTGTTTCTCGCCCTCTGTTTCAGCCCCTCTGTTTCTCGCCCTCTGTTTCAGCCGCTCTGTTTCTCGCCCTCTGTTTCTGCCTCTCTGTTTCTCGCCCTCTGTTTCAGGCCCTCTGTTTCAGCCCCTCTGTTTCAGCCCCTCTGTTTCAGCTCCTCTGTTTCTCGCCCTCTGTTTCAGCCCCTCTGTTTCTCGCCCTCTGTTTCAGCCCCTCTGTTTCATGCCCTCTGTATCAGCCTCTCTGTTTCAACCCCTCTGTTTCAGCCCCTCTGTTTCAGCCCCTCTGTTTCTCGCCCTCTGTTTCTCGCCCTCTGTTTCAGCCCCTGTGTTTCTCGCCCTCTTTTTCAGCCCCTCTGTTTCAGGCCCTCTGATTCAGCCCTTCTGATTCAGCCCCTCTGTTTCTCGCCCTCTGTTTTAGCCCCTCTGTTTCAGCCCTTCTGTTTCAGCCCCTCTGTTTCAGCCCCTCTGTTTCTCGCCCTCTGTTTCAGTCCCTCTGTTTCTCGCCCTCTGTTTCAGCCCCTCTGTTTCTCGCCCTCTGTTTCAGCCCCTGTGATTCAGCCCCTCTGTTTCAGCCCCTCTGATTCAGCCCCTCTGATTTTGCCCCTCTGATTCAGCCCCTCTGTTTCTCGCCCTCTGTTTCAGCGCATCTGTTTCAGCCCCTCTGTTTCAGACCCTCTGTTTCTCACCCTCTGTTTCAGCCCCTCTGATTCAGCCCCTCTGATTCAGCCCCACTCATTCAGCCACTCTGTTTCAGGCCCTCTGTTTCTCGCCCTCTGTTTCAGCCCCTCTGTTTCAGCCCCTCTGTTTCCCGCCCTCTGTTTCAGCCCCTCTGATTTAGCCCCTCTGTTTCAGCCCCACTGTTTCAGCCACTCTGTTTCTCGCCCTCTGTTTCAGCCCCTCTGTTTCAGTCCCTCTGAACCAGCCCCTCTGTTTCTCGCCCTCTATTTCAGCCCCTCTGTTTCTCGCCCTCTGTTTCAGCCCCTCTGATTCAGCCCCTCTGATTCAGCCCCTCTGTTTCAGCCCCTCTGAACCAGCCCCTCTGTTCTCGCCCTCTGTTTCAGCCCCTCTGTTTCTCGCCCTCTGTTCCAGCCCCTCTGTTTCAGCCCCTCAGTTTCAGCCACTCTGTTTCAGCCCCTCTGTTTCAGCACCTCTGTTTCAGCCCCTCTGTTTCTCGCCCTCTGTTTCAGCCCCTCTGTTATTCGCCCTCTTTTTCAGCCCCTCTGTTTCAGCCCGTCTGTTTCAGCCACTCTGTTTCTTGCCCTCTGTTTCAGCCCCTCTGTTTCGCACCCTCTGTTTCAGCCCCTCTGATTCAGTCCCTCTGTTTCTCGCCCTCTGTTTCAGCCCCTCTGTTTCTCGCCCTCTGTTTCAGCCCCTGTGATTCAGCCCCTCTGTTTCAGCCCCTCTGATTCAGCCCCTCTGATTTTGCCCCTCTGATTCAGCCCCTCTGTTTCTCGCCCTCTGTTTCAGCGCATCTGTTTCAGCCCCTCTGTTTCAGACCCTCTGTTTCTCACCCTCTGTTTCAGCCCCTCTGATTCAGCCCCTCTGATTCAGCCCCACTCATTCAGCCACTCTGTTTCAGCCCCTCTGTTTCTCGCCCTCTGTTTCAGCGCATCTGTTTCTCGCCCTCTGTTTCAGCCCCTCTGTTTCAGCACCTCTGTATCTCGCCCTGTGTTTCAGCCCCTCTGTTTCTCGCCCTCTGTTTCAGCCCCTCTGATTCAGCCCCTCTGTTTCCCGCCCTCTGTTTCAGCCCCTCTGTTTCTCGCCCTCTGTTTCAGCCCCTCTGTTTCAGCCACTCTGTTTCATCCCCTCTGTTTCTCGCCCTCTGTTTCTGCCCCTCTGTTTCTCGCCCTCTGTTTCAGCCCCTCTGTTTCAGCCCCTCTGTTTCAGCCCCTCTGTTTCAGCCCCTCTGTTTCTCGCCCTCTGTTTCAGCCCCTCTGTTTCTCGCCCTCAGTTTCAGCCCCTCTGTTTCAGCCCCTCAGTTTCAGTCCCTCTGTTTCTCGCCCTCTGTTTCTCGCCCTCTATTTCAGCCCCTCTGTTTCTCGCCCTCTGTTTCAGCCCCTCTGTTTCAGCCCCTCTGTTTCAGCCCCTCTGTTTCAGCCCCTCTGTTTCTCGCCCTCTGTTTCAGCCCCTCTGTTTCTCGCCCTCTGTTTCAGCCCCTCTGTTTCTCACCCTCTGTTTCAGCCTCTCTGTTTCTCGCCGTCTGTTTCAGCCCCTCTGTTTCATCCCCTCTGTTTCTCGCCTTCTGATTCTCACCCTCTGTTTCTCGCCCTCTGTTTCTCACTCTCTGTTTCTCGCCCTCTGTTTCAGCCCCTCTGTATTTCGCACTCTGTTTCAGCCCCTCTGTTTCTCGCCCTCTGTTTCAGGCACTCTGTTTCAGCCCGTCTGTTTCAGCCCCTCTGTTTCAGCCCCTCTGTTTCTCGCCCTCTGTTTCTCGCCCGCTGTTTCAGCCCGTTTGTTTCTCGCCCTCTGTTTCAGCCCCTCTGTTTCAGCCCCACTGATTCAACCCCTCTGTTTCAGCCCCTCTGTTTCAGCCCCTCTGTTTCAGCCCCTCTGTTTCTCGCCCTCTGTTTCAGCCCCTCTGTTTCTCCCCGTCTGTTTCAGCCCCTCTCTTTCAGCCCCTCTGTTTCAGCCCCTCTGTTTCAGCCCCTCTGTTTCTCGCCCTCTGTTTCAGCCCCTCTGTTTCTCGCCCTCTGTTTCAGCCCCTCTGTTTCTCGCCCTCTGTTTCAGCCCCTCGGTTTCTCGCCCTCTGTTTCAGCCCCACTGTTTATCGCCTTCTGTTTCAGCCCCTCTGTTTCTCGCCCTCTGTTTCAGCCGCTCTGTTTCTCGCCCTCTGTTTCTGCCTCTCTGTTTCTCGCCCTCTGTTTCAGGCCCTCTGTTTCAGCCCCTCTGTTTCAGCCCCTCTGTTTCAGCTCCTCTGTTTCTCGCCCTCTGTTTCAGCCCCTCTGTTTCTCGCCCTCTGTTTCAGCCCCTCTGTTTCATGCCCTCTGTATCAGCCTCTCTGTTTCAACCCCTCTGTTTCAGCCCCTCTGTTTCAGCCCCTCTGTTTCTCGCCCTCTGTTTCTCGCCCTCTGTTTCAGCCCCTGTGTTTCTCGCCCTCTTTTTCAGCCCCTCTGTTTCAGGCCCTCTGATTCAGCCCTTCTGATTCAGCCCCTCTGTTTATCGCCCTCTGTTTTAGCCCCTCTGTTTCAGCCCTTCTGTTTCAGCCCCTCTGTTTCAGCCCCTCTGTTTCTCGCCCTCTGTTTCAGCCCCTCTGTTTCTCGCCCTCTGTTTCAGCCCCTCTGATTTAGCCCCTCTGTTTCAGCCCCTCTGTTTCAGCCACTCTGTTTCTCGCCCTCTGTTTCAGCCCCTCTGTTTCAGCCCCTCTGAACCAGCCCCTCTGTTTCTCGCCCTCTATTTCAGCCCCTCTGTTTCTCGCCCTCTGTTTCAGCCCCTCTGATTCAGCCCCTCTGATTCAGCCCCTCTGATTCAGCCCCTCTGTTTCAGCCCCTCTGAACCAGCCCCTCTGTTTCTCGCCCTCTGTTTCAGCCCCTCTGTTTCTCGCCCTCTGTTCCAGCCCCTCTGTTTCAGCCCCTCAGTTTCAGCCACTCTGTTTCAGCGCCTCTGTTTCAGCCCCTCTGTTTCAGCCCCTCTGTTTCTCGCCCTCTGTTTCAGCCCCTCTGTTATTCGCCCTCTTTTTCAGCCCCTCTGTTTCAGCCCGTCTGTTTCAGCCACTCTGTTTCTTGCCCTCTGTTTCAGCCCCTCTGTTTCGCACCCTCTGTTTCAGCCCCTCTGATTCAGTCCCTCTGTTTCTCGCCCTCTGTTTCAGCCCCTCTGTTTCTCGCCCTCTGTTTCAGCCCCTGTGATTCAGCCCCTCTGTTTCAGCCCCTCTGATTCAGCCCCTCTGATTTTGCCCCTCTTATTCAGCCCCTCTGTTTCTCGCCCTCTGTTTCAGCGCATCTGTTTCAGCCCCTCTGTTTCAGACCCTCTGTTTCTCACCCTCTGTTTCAGCCCCTCTGATTCAGCCCCTCTGATTCAGCCCCACTCATTCAGCCACTCTGTTTCAGCCCCTCTGTTTCTCGCCCTCTGTTTCAGCCCCTCTGTTTCTCGCCCTCTGTTTCAGCCCCCCTGTTTCAGCACCTCTGTATCTCGCCCTCTGTTTCAGCCCCTCTGTTTCTCGCCCTCTGTTTCAGCCCCTCTGATTCAGCCCCTCTGTTTCCCGCCCTCTGTTTCAGCCCCTCTGTTTCTCGCCCTCTGTTTCAGCCCCTCTGTATCAGCCTCTCTGTTTCAACCCCTCTGTTTCAGCCCCTCTGTTTCAGCCCCTCTGTTTCTCGCCCTCTGTTTCTCGCCCTCTGTTTCAGCCCCTGTGTTTCTCGCCCTCTTTTTCAGCCCCTCTGTTTCAGGCCCTCTGATTCAGCCCTTCTGATTCAGCCCCTCTGTTTCTCGCCCTCTGTTTTAGCCCCTCTGTTTCAGCCCTTCTGTTTCAGCCCCTCTGTTTCAGCCCCTCTGTTTCTCGCCCTCTGTTTCAGTCCCTCTGTTTCTCGCCCTCTGTTTCAGCCCCTCTGTTTCTCGCCCTCTGTTTCAGCCCCTGTGATTCAGCCCCTCTGTTTCAGCCCCTCTGATTCAGCCCCTCTGATTTTGCCCCTCTGATTCAGCCCCTCTGTTTCTCGCCCTCTGTTTCAGCGCATCTGTTTCAGCCCCTCTGTTTCAGACCCTCTGTTTCTCACCCTCTGTTTCAGCCCCTCTGATTCAGCCCCTCTGATTCAGCCCCACTCATTCAGCCACTCTGTTTCAGCCCCTCTGTTTCTCGCCCTCTGTTTCAGCCCCTCTGTTTCAGCCCCTCTGTTTCCCGCCCTCTGTTTCAGCCCCTCTGATTTAGCCCCTCTGTTTCAGCCCCACTGTTTCAGCCACTCTGTTTCCTTCCCTCTGTTTCAGCCCCTCTGTTTCAGTCCCTCTGAACCAGCCCCTCTGTTTCTCGCCCTCTATTTCAGCCCCTCTGTTTCTCGCCCTCTGTTTCAGCCCCTCTGATTCAGCCCCTCTGATTCAGCCCCTCTGTTTCAGCCCCTCTGAACCAGCCCCTCTGTTCTCGCCCTCTGTTTCAGCCCCTCTGTTTCTCGCCCTCTGTTCCAGCCCCTCTGTTTCAGCCCCTCAGTTTCAGCCACTCTGTTTCAGCTCCTCTGTTTCAGCCCCTCTGTTTCAGCCCCTCTGTTTCTCGCCCTCTGTTTCAGCCCCTCTGTTATTCGCCCTCTTTTTCAGCCCCTCTGTTTCAGCCCGTCTGTTTCAGCCACTCTGTTTCTTGCCCTCTGTTTCAGCCCCTCTGTTTCGCACCCTCTGTTTCAGCCCCTCTGATTCAGTCCCTCTGTTTCTCGCCCTCTGTTTCAGCCCCTCTGTTTCTCGCCCTCTGTTTCAGCCCCTGTGATTCAGCCCCTCTGTTTCAGCCCCTCTGATTCAGCCCCTCTGATTTTGCCCCTCTGATTCAGCCCCTCTGTTTCTCGCCCTCTGTTTCAGCGCATCTGTTTCAGCCCCTCTGTTTCAGACCCTCTGTTTCTCACCCTCTGTTTCAGCCCCTCTGATTCAGCCCCTCTGATTCAGCCCCACTCATTCAGCCACTCTGTTTCAGCCCCTCTGTTTCTCGCCCTCTGTTTCAGCGCATCTGTTTCTCGCCCTCTGTTTCAGCCCCCCTGTTTCAGCACCTCTGTATCTCGCCCTGTGTTTCAGCCCCTCTGTTTCTCGCCCTCTGTTTCAGCCCCTCTGATTCAGCCCCTCTGTTTCCCGCCCTCTGTTTCAGCCCCTCTGTTTCTCGCCCTCTGTTTCAGCCCCTCTGTTTCAGCCACTCTGTTTCATCCCCTCTGTTTCTCGCCCTCTGTTTCTGCCCCTCTGTTTCTCGCCCTCTGTTTCAGCCCCTCTGTTTCAGCCCCTCTGTTTCAGCCCCTCTGTTTCAGCCCCTCTGTTTCTCGCCCTCTGTTTCAGCCCCTCTGTTTCTCGCCCTCAGTTTCAGCCCCTCTGTTTCAGCCCCTCAGTTTCAGTCCCTCTGTTTCTCGCCCTCTGTTTCTCGCCCTCTATTTCAGCCCCTCTGTTTCTCGCCCTCTGTTTCAGCCCCTCTGTTTCAGCCCCTCTGTTTCAGCCCCTCTGTTTCAGCCCCTCTGTTTCTCGCCCTCTGTTTCAGCCCCTCTGTTTCTCGCCCTCTGTTTCAGCCCCTCTGTTTCTCACCCTCTGTTTCAGCCTCTCTGTTTCTCGCCGTCTGTTTCAGCCCCTCTGTTTCATCCCCTCTGTTTCTCGCCTTCTGATTCTCACCCTCTGTTTCTCGCCCTCTGTTTCTCACCCTCTGTTTCTCGCCCTCTGTTTCAGCCCCTCTGTATTTCGCACTCTGTTTCAGCCCCTCTGTTTCTCGCCCTCTGTTTCAGGCACTCTGTTTCAGCCCGTCTGTTTCAGCCCCTCTGTTTCAGCCCCTCTGTTTCTCGCCCTCTGTTTCTCGCCCGCTGTTTCAGCCCGTTTGTTTCTCGCCCTCTGTTTCAGCCCCTCTGTTTCAGCCCCACTGATTCAACCCCTCTGTTTCAGCCCCTCTGTTACAGCCCCTCTGTTTCAGCCCCTCTGTTTCTCGCCCTCTGTTTCAGCCCCTCTGTTTCTCGCCGTCTGTTTCAGCCCCTCTCTTTCAGCCCCTCTGTTTCAGCCCCTCTGTTTCAGCCCCTCTGTTTCTCGCCCTCTGTTTCAGCCCCTCTGTTTCTCGCCCTCTGTTTCAGCCCCTCTGTTTCTCGCCCTCTGTTTCAGCCCCTCGGTTTCTCGCCCTCTGTTTCAGCCCCACTGTTTATCGCCTTCTGTTTCAGCCCCTCTGTTTCTCGCCCTCTGTTTCAGCCGCTCTGTTTCTCGCCCTCTGTTTCTGCCTCTCTGTTTCTCGCCCTCTGTTTCAGGCCCTCTGTTTCAGCCCCTCTGTTTCAGCCCCTCTGTTTCAGCTCCTCTGTTTCTCGCCCTCTGTTTCAGCCCCTCTGTTTCTCGCCCTCTGTTTCAGCCCCTCTGTTTCATGCCCTCTGTATCAGCCTCTCTGTTTCAACCCCTCTGTTTCAGCCCCTCTGTTTCAGCCCCTCTGTTTCTCGCCCTCTGTTTCTCGCCCTCTGTTTCAGCCCCTGTGTTTCTCGCCCTCTTTTTCAGCCCCTCTGTTTCAGGCCCTCTGATTCAGCCCTTCTGATTCAGCCCCTCTGTTTATCGCCCTCTGTTTTAGCCCCTCTGTTTCTCGCCCTCTGTTTCAGCCCCTCTGTTTCTCGCCCTCTGTTTCAGCCCCTCTGATTTAGCCCCTCTGTTTCAGCCCCTCTGTTTCAGCCACTCTGTTTCTCGCCCTCTGTTTCAGCCCCTCTGTTTCAGCCCCTCTGAACCAGCCCCTCTGTTTCTCGCCCTCTATTTCAGCCCCTCTGTTTCTCGCCCTCTGTTTCAGCCCTTCTGATTCAGCCCCTCTGATTCAGCCCCTCTGATTCAGCCCCTCTGTTTCAGCCCCTCTGAACCAGCCCCTCTGTTTCTCGCCCTCTGTTTCAGCCCCTCTGTTTCTCGCCCTCTGTTTCAGCCCCTCTGTTTCAGCCCCTCTGTTTCTCGCCCTCTGTTTCAGCCCCTCTGTTATTCGCCCTCTTTTTCAGCCCCTCTGTTTCAGCCCGTCTGTTTCAGCCACTCTGTTTCTTGCCCTCTGTTTCAGCCCCTCTGTTTCGCACCCTCTGTTTCAGCCCCTCTGATTCAGTCCCTCTGTTTCTCGCCCTCTGTTTCAGCCCCTCTGTTTCTCGCCCTCTGTTTCAGCCCCTGTGATTCAGCCCCTCTGTTTCAGCCCCTCTGATTCAGCCCCTCTGATTTTGCCCCTCTTATTCAGCCCCTCTGTTTCTCGCCCTCTGTTTCAGCGCATCTGTTTCAGCCCCTCTGTTTCAGACCCTCTGTTTCTCACCCTCTGTTTCAGCCCCTCTGATTCAGCCCCTCTGATTCAGCCCCACTCATTCAGCCACTCTGTTTCAGCCCCTCTGTTTCTCGCCCTCTGTTTCAGCCCCTCTGTTTCTCGCCCTCTGTTTCAGCCCCCCTGTTTCAGCACCTCTGTATCTCGCCCTCTGTTTCAGCCCCTCTGTTTCTCGCCCTCTGTTTCAGCCCCTCTGATTCAGCCCCTCTGTTTCCCGCCCTCTGTTTCAGTCCCTCTGTTTCTCGCCCTCTGTTTCAGCCCCTATGTTTCAGCCACTCTGTTTCATCCCCTCTGTTTCAGCCCCTCTGTTTCTCGCCCTCTGTTTCTCGCCCTCTGTTTCAGCCCCTCTGTTTCAGCCCCTCTGTTTCTCGCCCTCTGTTTCAGCCCCTCTGATTCAGCCCCTCTGTTTCCCGCCCTCTGTTTCAGCCCCTCTGTTTCTCGCCCTCTGTTTCAGCCCCTCTGTTTCAACCCCTCTGTTTCAGCTCCTCTGTTTCAGCCCCTCTGTTTCTCGCCCTCTGTTTCTCGCCCTCTGTTTCAGCCCCTATGTTTCTCGCCCTCTTTTTCAGCCCCTCTGTTTCAGGCCCTCTGATTCAGCCCTTCTGATTCAGCCCCTCTGTTTCTCGCCCTCTGTTTTAGCCCCTCTGTTTCAGCCCTTCTGTTTCAGCCCCTCTGTTTCAGCCCCTCTGTTTCTCGCCCTCTGTTTCAGCCCCTCTGTTTCTCGCCCTCTGTTTCAGCCCCTCTGTTTCAGCCCCTCTGTTTCCCGCCCTCTGTTTCAGCCCCTCTGATTTAGCCCCTCTGTTTCAGCCCCTCTGTTTCAGCCACTCTGTTTCTCGCCCTCTGTTTCAGCCCCTCTGTTTCAGCCCCTCTGTTTCAGTCCCTCTGAACCAAGCCCTCTGTTTCTCGCCCTCTATTTCAGCCCCTCTGTTTCTCGCCCTCTGTTTCAGCCCCTCTGATTCAGCCCCTCTGATTCAGCCCCTCTGTTTCAGCCCCTCTGAACCAGCCCCTCTGTTTCTCGCCCTCTGTTTCAGCCCCTCTGTTTCTCGCCCTCTGTTCCAGCCCCTCTGTTTCAGCCCCTCAGTTTCAGCCACTCTGTTTCAGCCCCTCTGTTTCAGCCCCTCTGTTTCAGCCCCTCTGTTTCTCGCCCTCTGTTTCAGCCCCTCTGTTATTCGCCCTCTTTTTCAGCCCCTCTGTTTCAGCCCGTCTGTTTCAGCCACTCTGTTTCTTGCCCTCTGTTTCAGCCCCTCTGTTTCGCACCCTCTGTTTCAGCCCCTCTGATTCAGTCCCTCTGTTTCTCGCCCTCTGTTTCAGCCCCTCTGTTTCTCGCCCTCTGTTTCAGCCCCTGTGATTCAGCCCCTCTGTTTCAGCCCCTCTGATTCAGCCCCTCTGATTTTGCCCCTCTGATTCAGCCCCTCTGTTTCTCGCCCTCTGTTTCAGCGCATCTGTTTCAGCCCCTCTGTTTCAGACCCTCTGTTTCTCACCCTCTGTTTCAGCCCCTCTGATTCAGCCCCTCTGATTCAGCCCCACTCATTCAGCCACTCTGTTTCAGCCCCTCTGTTTCTCGCCCTCTGTTTCAGCCCCTCTGTTTCTCGCCCTCTGTTTCAGCCCCCCTGTTTCAGCACCTCTCTATCTCGCCCTCTGTTTCAGCCCCTCTGTTTCTCGCCCTCTGTTTCAGCCCCTCTGATTCAGCCCCTCTGTTTCCCGCCCTCTGTTTCAGCCCCTCTGTTTCAGCCCCTCTGTTTCCCGCCCTCTGTTTCAGCCCCTCTGATTTCGCCCCTCTGTTTCAGCCCCTCTGTTTCAGCCACTCTGTTTCTCGCCCTCTGTTTCAGGCCCTCTGTTTCAGCCCCTCTGAACCAGCCCCTCTGTTTCTCGCCCTCTATTTCAGCCCCTCTGTTTCTCGCCCTCTGTTTCAGCCCCTCTGATTCAGCCCCTCTGATTCAGCCCCTCTGTTTCAGCCCCTCTGAACCAGCCCCTCTGTTTCTCGCCCACTGTTTCAGCCCCTCTGTTTCTCGCCCTCTGTTCCAGCCCCTCTGTTTCAGCCCCTCAGTTTCAGCCACTCTGTTTCAGCGCCTCTGTTTCAGCCCCTCTGTTTCAGCCCCTCTGTTTCTCGCCCTCTGTTTCAGCCCCTCTGTTATTCGCCCTCTTTTTCAGCCCCTCTCTTTCAGCCCGTCGGTTTCAGCCACTCTGTTTCTTGCCCTCTGTTTCAGCCCCTCTGTTTCGCACCCTCTGTTTCAGCCCCTCTGATTCAGTCCCTCTGTTTCTCGCCCTCTGTTTCAGCCCCTCTGTTTCTCATCCTCTGTTTCAGCCCCTGTGATTCAGCCCCTCTGTTTCAGCCCCTCTGA
This sequence comes from Chiloscyllium punctatum, assembly GCF_047496795.1. NCBI lineage: Eukaryota > Metazoa > Chordata > Chondrichthyes > Orectolobiformes > Hemiscylliidae > Chiloscyllium > Chiloscyllium punctatum. The sequence goes on along the minus strand of NW_027309797.1, from coordinate 3,067,310 downwards.
TTCAGCCCCTCTGATTTTGCCCCTCTTATTCAGCCCCTCTGTTTCTCGCCCTCTGTTTCAGCGCATCTGTTTCAGCCCCTCTGTTTCAGACCCTCTGTTTCTCACCCTCTGTTTCAGCCCCTCTGATTCAGCCCCTCTGATTCAGCCCCACTCATTCAGCCACTCTGTTTCAGCCCCTCTGTTTCTCGCCCTCTGTTTCAGCCCCTCTGTTTCTCGCCCTCTGTTTCAGCCCCCCTGTTTCAGCACCTCTGTATCTCGCCCTCTGTTTCAGCCCCTCTGTTTCTCGCCCTCTGTTTCAGCCCCTCTGTTTCAGCCCCTCTGTTTCTCGCCCTCTGTTTCAGCCCCTCTGTTTCAGCCACTCTGTTTCATCCCCTCTGTTTCAGCCCCTCTGTTTCTCGCCCTCTGTTTCTCGCCCTCTGTTTCAGCCCCTCTGTTTCAGCCCCTCTGTTTCAGCCCCTCTGTTTCAGCCCCTCTGTTTCTCGCCCTCTGTTTCAGCCCCTCTGATTCAGCCCCTCTGTTTCCCGCCCTCTGTTTCAGCCCCTCTGTTTCTCGCCCTCTGTTTCAGCCCCTCTGTTTCAACCCCTCTGTTTCAGCCCCTCTGTTTCCCGCCCTCTGTTTCTCGCCCTCTGTTTCTCGCCCTCTGTTTCAGCCCCTGTGTTTCTCGCCCTCTTTTTCAGCCCCTCTGTTTCAGGCCCTCTGATTCAGCCCTTCTGATTCAGCCCCTCTGTTTCTCGCCCTCTGTTTTAGCCCCTCTGTTTCAGCCCTTCTGTTTCAGCACCTCTGTTTCAGACCCTCTGTTTCTCGCCCTCTGTTTCAGCCCTTCTGTTCCTCGCCCTCTGTTTCAGCCCCTCTGTTTCTCGCTCTCTGTTTCAGCCCCTCTGATTCAGCCCCTCTGTTTCAGCCCCTCTGTTTCAGCCCCTCTGTTTCATCCCCTCTGTTTCTCGCCCTCTGATTCTCACCCTCTGTTTCTCGCCCTCTGTTTCTCACCCTCTGTTTCTCGCCCTCTGTTTCAGCCCCTCTGTATTTCGCACTCTGTTTCAGCCCCTCTGTTTCTCGCCCTCTGTTTCAGGCACTCTGTTTCAGCCCGTCTGTTTCAGCCCCTCTGTTTCAGCCCCTCTGTTTCTCGCCCTCTGTTTCTCGCCCGCTGTTTCAGCCCGTTTGTTTCTCGCCCTCTGTTTCAGCCCCTCTGTTTCAGCCCCACTGATTCAACCCCTCTGTTTCAGCCCCTCTGTTTCAGCCCTTCTGTTTCTCGCCCTCTGTTTCAGCCCCTCTGTTTCTCGCCGTCTGTTTCAGCCCCTCTCTTTCAGCCCCTCTGTTTCAGCCCCTCTGTTTCAGCCCCTCTGTTTCTCGCCCTCTGTTTCAGCCCCTCTGTTTCTCGCCCTCTGTTTCAGCCCCTCTGTTTCTCGCCCTCTGTTTCAGCCCCTCGGTTTCTCGCCCTCTCTTTCAGCCCCTCTGTTTCAGCCCCTCTGTTTCTCGCCGTCTGTTTCAGCCCCTCTCTTTCAGCCCCTCTGTTTCAGCCCCTCTGTTTCAGCCCCTCTGTTTCTCGCCCTCTGTTTCAGCCCCTCTGTTTCTCGCCCTCTGTTTCAGCCCCTGTGTTTCTCGCCCTCTGTTTCAGCCCCTCCGTTTATCGCCCTCTCTTTCAGCCCCTCTGTTTCAGCCGCTCTGTTTCTCGTCATCTGTTTCAGCCCCTCTGTTTCTCGCCCTCTGTTTCAGCCCATCTGTTTCTGCCCCTCTGTTTCTCGCCTTCTGTTTCAGCCCCTCTGTTTCAGCCCCTCTGTTTCTCGCCCTCTGATTCAGCCCCTCTGTTTCCCGCCCCTCTGTTTCATCCCCTCTGTTTCTCGCCTTTTGTTTCTCACCCTCTGTTTCTCGCCCTCTGTTTCAGCCCCTCTGTTTCTCGCCCTCTGTTTCAGCCCCTCTGTTTCAGCCCCTCTGTTTCTCGCCCTTTGTTTCTGCCCCTCTGTTTCTCGCCTTCTGTTTCAGCCCCTCTGTTTCTCGCCCTGTTTCAGCTCCTCTGATTCAGCCCATTTGTTCCAGCCCCTCTATTTCTCCCCCTCTGTTCCAGCCCCTCTGTTTCAGCCCCTCTGTTTCAGCCACTCTGTGTCAGCCCCTCTGTTTCAACCCCTCTGTTTCAGCCCCTCTGTTTCTCGGCCTCTGTTTCAGCCCCTCAGTTTTTCGCCCTCTGTTTCAGCCCCTCTGTTTCCCGCCCTCTGTTTCAGCCCCTCTGATTTAGCCCCTCTGTTTCAGCCCCTCTGTTTCAGCCACTCTGTTTCTCGCCCTCTGTTTCAGCCCCTCTGTTTCAGCCCCTCTGAACCAGCCCCTCTGTTTCTCGCCCTCTATTTCAGCCCCTCTGTTTCTCGCCCTCTGTTTCAGCCCCTCTGATTCAGCCCCTCTGATTCAGCCCCTCTGTTTCAGCCCCTCTGTTTCTCGCCCTCTGTTTCAGCCCCTCTGTTTCTCGCCCTCTGTTTCAGCCCGTCAGTTTCAGCCACTCTGTTTCAGCGCCTCTGTTTCAGCCCCTCTGTTTCAGCCCCTCTGTTTCTTGCCCTCTGTTTCAGCCCCTCTGTTATTCGCCCTCTTTTTCAGCCCCTCTGTTTCAGCCCGTCTGTTTCAGCCACTCTGTTTCTTGCCCTCTGTTTCAGCCCCTCTGTTTCGCATCCTCTGTTTCAGCCCCTCTGATTTAGCCCCTCTGTTTCTCGCCCTCTGTTTCAGCCCCTCTGTTTCTCGCCCTCTGTTTCAGCCCCTGTGATTCAGCCCCTCTGTTTCAGCCCCTCTGATTCAGCCCCTCTGATTTAGCCCCTCTGATTCAGCCCCTCTGTTTCTCGCCCTCTGTTTCAGCCCCTCTGTTTCAGCCCCTCTGTTTCCCGCCCTCTGTTTCAGCCCCTCTGATTTAGCCCCTCTGTTTCAGCCCCTCTGTTTCAGCCCCTCTGTTTCTCACCCTCTGTTTCAGCCCCTCTGATTCAGCCCCTCTGATTCAGCCCCACTCATTCAGCCCCTCTGTTTCAGCCCCTCTGTTTCTCGCCCTCTGTTTCAGTCCCTCTGTTTCTCGCCCTCTGTTTCTCGCCCTCTGTTTCAGCCCCTCTGTTTCTCGCCCTCTGTTTCAGCCCCTCTGTTTCTCGCCCTCTGTTTCAGCCCCTCTGTTTCAGCACCTCTGTATCTCGCCCTCTGTTTCAGCCCCTCTGTTTCTCGCCCTCTGTTTCAGCCCCTCTGATTCAGCCCCTCTGTTTCCCGCCCTCTGTTTCAGCCCCTCTGTTTCTCGCCCTCTGTTTCAGCCCCTCTGTTTCAGCCCCTCTGTTTCATCCCCTCTGTTTCTCGCCCTCTGTTTCAGCCCCTCTGTTTCTCGCCCTCTGTTTCAGCCCCTCTGTTTCAGCCCCTCTGTTTCAGCCCCTCTGTTTCAGCCCCTCTGTTTCTCGCCCTCTGTTTCTCGCCCTCTGTTTCAGCCACTCCGTTTCTCGCCCTCTGTTTCAGCCCCTCTGTTTCAGCCCCTCTGTTTCAGCCCCTCTGTTTCTCGCCCTCTGTTTCAGCCCCTCTGTTTCTCGCCCTCTGTTTCAGCCCCTCTGTTTCTCACCCTCTGTTTCAGCCTCACTGTTTCTCGCCGTCTGTTTCAGCCCCTCTGTTTCAGCCCCTCTGTTTCAGCCCCTCTGTTTCAGCCCTTATGTTTCTCGCCCTCTGTTTCAGCCCCTCTGTTTCTCGCCCTCTGTTTCAGCCCCTCTGTTTCTCGCCCTCTGTTTCAGCCCCTCTGATTCAGCCACTCTGTTTCAGCCCCTCTGTTTCAGCCCCTCTGTTTCATCCCCTCTGTTTCTCGCCCTCTGTTTCTCACCCTCTGTTTCTCGCCCTCTGTTTCTCACCCTCTGTTTCTCGCCCTCTGTTTCAGCCCCTCTGTATTTCGCACTCTGTTTCAGCCCCTCTGTTTCTCGCCCTCTGTTTCAGGCACTCTGTTTCAGCCCGTCTGTTTCAGCCCCTCTGTTTCAGCCCCTCTGTTTCTCGCCCTCTGTTTCTCGCCCGCTGTTTCAGCCCGTTTGTTTCTCGCCCTCTGTTTCAGCCCCTCTGTTTCAGCCCCTCTGATTCAGCCCCTCTGTTTCAGCCCCTCTGTTTCAGCCACTCTGTTTCTCGCCCTCTGTTTCAGCCCCTATGTTTCTCGCCGTCTGTTTCAGCCCCTCTGTTTCAGCCCCTCTGTTTCAGCCCCTCTGTTTCAGGCCCTCTGTTTCTCGCCCTCTGTTTCAGCCCCTCTGTTTCTCGCCCTCTGTTTCAGCCCCTCTGTTTCTCGCCCTCTGTTTCAGCCCCTCGGTTTCTCGCCCTCTGTTTCAGCCCCTCTGTTTCAGCCCCTCTGTTTCAGCCCCTCTGTTTCTCGTCCTCTGTTTCAGCCCCTCTATTTCTCGCCCTCTGTTTCAGCCCATCTGTTTCTGCCCCTCTGTTTCTCGCCTTTTGTTTCAGCACCTCTGATTCAGCCCCTCTGTTTCAGCCCCTCTGATTCAGCCCCTCTGTTTCCCGCCCCTCTGTTTCAGCCCCTCTGTTTCAGCCCCTCTGTTTCATCCCCTCTGTTTCTCGCCCTCTGTTTCTCACCCTCTGTTTCTCTCCCTCTGTTTCAGCCCCTCTGTTTCTCGCCCTCTGTTTCAGCCCCTTTGTTTCAGCCCCTCTGTTTCTCGCCCTTTGTTTCTGCCCCTCTCTTTCTCGCCCTCTGTTTCAGCCCCACTGTTTCTCGCCCTGTTTCAGCTCCTCTGATTCAGCCCATTTGTTCCAGCCCCTCTGTTTCTCCCCCTCTGTTCCAGCCCCTCTGTTTCAGCCCCTCTGTTTCAGCCACTCTGTGTCAGCCCCTCTGTTTCAACCCCTCTGTTTCAGCCCCTCTGTTTCTCGGCCTCAGTTTCAGCCCCTCAGTTTTTCGCCCTCTTTTTCAGCCCCTCTGTTTCAGCCCCTCTGTTTCAGTCCCTCTGTTTCAGTCCCTCTGTCTCTCGCCCTCTGTTTCTCGCCCTCTGTTTCAGCCCCTCTGTTTCTCGCCCTCTGTTTCAGCCCCACTGTTTCTCGCCGTCTGTTTCAGCCCCTCTGTTTCTGCCTCTCTGTTTCTCGCCCTCTGTTTCAGGCCCTCTGTTTCAGCCCCTCTGTTTCAGCCCCTCTGTTTCTCGCCCTCTGTTTCAGCCCCTCTGTTTCATTCCCTCTGTATCAGCCTCTCTGTTTCAACCCCTCTGTTTCAGCCCCTCTGTTTCAGCCCCTCTGTTTCTCGCCCTCTGTTTCTCGCCCTCTGTTTCAGCCCCTCTGTTTCTCGCCCTCTGTTTCAGCCCCTCTGTTTCATTCCCTCTGTATCAGCCTCTCTGTTTCAACCCCTCTGTTTCAGCCCCTCTGTTTCAGCCCCTCTGTTTCTCGCCCTCTGTTTCTCGCCCTCTGTTTCAGCCCCTCTGTTTCTCGCCCTCTGTTTCAGCCTCCCTGTTTCAGGCCGTCTGATTCAGCCCTTCTGATTCAGCCCCTCTGTTTCTCGCCGTCTGTTTCAGCCCCTCTGTTTCAGCCCCTTTGTTTCATTCCCTCTGTATCAGCCTCTCTGTTTCAACCCCTCTGTTTCAGCCCCTCTGTTTCAGCCCCTCTGTTTCTCGCCCTGTGTTTCTCGCCCTCTGTTTCAGCCCCTCTGTTTCTCGCCCTCTGTTTCAGCCCCTCTGTTTCAGGCCCTCTGATTCAGCCCTTCTGATTCTGCCCCTCTGTTTCTCGCCCTCTGTTTCAGCCCCTCTGTTTCAGCCCCTCTGTTTCAGCCTCTCTGTTTCAGCCCCTCTGTTTCCCGCCCTCTGTTTCAGCGCCTCTGTTTCTGCCCCTCTGATTTAGCCCCTCTGTTTCAGCCCCTCTGTTTCAGCCCCTCTGTTTCTCGCCCTCTGTTTCAGCCCCTCTGTTTCAGCCCCTCTGAACCAGCCCCTCTGTTTCTCGCCCTCTATTTCAGCCCCTCTGTTTCTCGCCCTCTGTTTCAGCCCCTCTGATTCAGCCCCTCTGATTCAGCCCCTCTGTTTCAGCCCCTCTGAACCAGCCCCTCTGTTTCTCGCCCTCTGTTTCAGCCCCTCTGTTTCTCGCCCTCTGTTTCAGCCCCTCTGTTTCAACCCCTCTGTTTCAGCCCCTCTGTTTCTCGGCCTCAGTTTCAGCCCCTCAGTTTTTCGCCCTCTTTTTCAGCCCCTCTGTTTCAGCCCCTCTGTTTCAGTCCCTCTGTTTCAGTCCCTCTGTCTCTCGCCCTCTGTTTCTCGCCCTCTGTTTCAGCCCCTCTGTTTCTCGCCCTCTGTTTCAGCCCCACTGTTTCTCGCCGTCTGTTTCAGCCCCTCTGTTTCTGCCTCTCTGTTTCTCGCCCTCTGTTTCAGGCCCTCTGTTTCAGCCCCTCTGTTTCAGCCCCTCTGTTTCTCGCCCTCTGTTTCAGCCCCTCTGTTTCATTCCCTCTGTATCAGCCTCTCTGTTTCAACCCCTCTGTTTCAGCCCCTCTGTTTCAGCCCCTCTGTTTCTCGCCCTCTGTTTCTCGCCCTCTGTTTCAGCCCCTCTGTTTCTCGCCCTCTGTTTCAGCCCCTCTGTTTCATTCCCTCTGTATCAGCCTCTCTGTTTCAACCCCTCTGTTTCAGCCCCTCTGTTTCAGCCCCTCTGTTTCTCGCCCTCTGTTTCTCGCCCTCTGTTTCAGCCCCTCTGTTTCTCGCCCTCTGTTTCAGCCTCCCTGTTTCAGGCCGTCTGATTCAGCCCTTCTGATTCAGCCCCTCTGTTTCTCGCCGTCTGTTTCAGCCCCTCTGTTTCAGCCCCTTTGTTTCATTCCCTCTGTATCAGCCTCTCTGTTTCAACCCCTCTGTTTCAGCCCCTCTGTTTCAGCCCCTCTGTTTCTCGCCCTGTGTTTCTCGCCCTCTGTTTCAGCCCCTCTGTTTCTCGCCCTCTGTTTCAGCCCCTCTGTTTCAGGCCCTCTGATTCAGCCCTTCTGATTCTGCCCCTCTGTTTCTCGCCCTCTGTTTCAGCCCCTCTGTTTCAGCCCCTCTGTTTCAGCCTCTCTGTTTCAGCCCCTCTGTTTCCCGCCCTCTGTTTCAGCGCCTCTGTTTCTGCCCCTCTGATTTAGCCCCTCTGTTTCAGCCCCTCTGTTTCAGCCCCTCTGTTTCTCGCCCTCTGTTTCAGCCCCTCTGTTTCAGCCCCTCTGAACCAGCCCCTCTGTTTCTCGCCCTCTATTTCAGCCCCTCTGTTTCTCGCCCTCTGTTTCAGCCCCTCTGATTCAGCCCCTCTGATTCAGCCCCTCTGTTTCAGCCCCTCTGAACCAGCCCCTCTGTTTCTCGCCCTCTGTTTCAGCCCCTCTGTTTCTCGCCCTCTGTTTCAGCCCCTCGGTTTCTCGCCCTCTGTTTCAGCCCCTCTGTTTCAGCCCCTCTTTTTCAGCCCCTCTGTTTCTCGTCCTCTGTTTCAGCCCCTCTGTTTCTGCCCCTCTGTTTCTCGCCTTCTGTTTCAGCCCCTCTGATTCAGCCCCTCTGTTTCAGCCCCTCTGATTCAGCCCCTCTGTTTCCCGCCCCTCTGTTTCATCCCCTCTGTTTCTCGCCTTTTGTTTCTCACCCTCTGTTTCTCGCCCTCTGTTTCAGCCCCTCTGTTTCTCGCCCTCTGTTTCAGCCCCTCTGTTTCTCGCCCTTTGTTTCTGCCCCTCTGTTTCTCGCCCTCTGTTTCAGCCCCTCTGTTTCTCGCCCTGTTTCAGCTCCTCTGATTCAGCCCATTTGTTCCAGCCCCTCTATTTCTCCCCCTCTGTTCCAGCCCCTCTGTTTCAGCCCCTCTGTTTCAGCCACTCTGTGTCAGCCCCTCTGTTTCAACCCCCCTGTTTCAGCCCCTCTGTTTCTCGGCCTCTGTTTCAGCCCCTCAGTTTTTCGCCCTCTGTTTCAGCCCCTCTGTTTCCCGCCCTCTGTTTCAGCCCCTCTGATTTAGCCCCTCTGTTTCAGCCCCTCTGTTTCAGCCACTCTGTTTCTCGCCCTCTGTTTCAGCCCCTCTGTTTCAGCCCCTCTGAACCAGCCCCTCTGTTTCTCGCCCTCTATTTCAGCCCCTCTGTTTCTCGCCCTCTGTTTCAGCCCCTCTGATTCAGCCCCTCTGATTCAGCCCCTCTGTTTCAGCCCCTCGGTTTCTCGCCCTCTGTTTCAGCCCCTCTGTTTCTCGCCCTCTGTTTCAGCCCCTCAGTTTCAGCCACTCTGTTTCAGCGCCTCTGTTTCAGCCCCTCTGTTTCAGCCCCTCTGTTTCTCGCCCTCTGTTTCAGCCCCTCTGTTATTCGCCCTCTTTTTCAGCCCCTCTGTTTCAGCCCGTCTGTTTCAGCCACTCTGTTTCTTGCCCTCTGTTTCAGCCCCTCTGTTTCGCATCCTCTGTTTCAGCCCCTCTGATTTAGCCCTTCTGTTTCTCGCCCTCTGTTTCAGCCCCGGTGATTCAGCCCCTCTGTTTCAGCCCCTCTGATTCAGCCCCTCTGATTTAGCCCCTCTGATTCAGCCCCTCTGTTTCTCGCCATCTGTTTCAGCGCATCTGTTTCAGCCCCTCTGTTTCAGACCCTCTGTTTCTCACCCTCTGTTTCAGCCCCTCTGATTCAGCCCCACTCATTCAGCCCCTCTGTTTCAGCCCCTCTGTTTCTCGCCCTCTGTTTCAGTCCCTCTGTTTCTCGCCCTCTGTTTCTCGCCCTCTGTTTCAGCCCTTCTGTTTCTCGCCCTCTGTTTCAGCCCCTCTGTTTCTCGCCCTCTGTTTCAGCCCCTCTGTTTCAGCACCTCTGTATCTCGCCCTCTGTTTCAGCCCCTCTGTTTCTCGCCCTCTGTTTCAGCCCCTCTGATTCAGCCCCTCTGTTTCCCGCCCTCTGTTTCAGCCCCTATGTTTCTCGCCCTCTGTTTCAGCCCCTCTGTTTCAGCCCCTCTGTTTCATCCCCTCTGTTTCTCGCCCTCTGTTTCAGCCCCTCTGTTTCAGCCCCTCTGTTTCAGCCCCTCTGTTTCTCGCCCTCTGTTTCTCGCCCTCTGTTTCAGCCCCTCTGTTTCTCGCCCTCTGTTTCAGCCCCTCTGTTTCAGCCCCTCTGTTTCAGCCCCTCTGTTTCTCGCCCTCTGTTTCAGCCCCTCTGTTTCTCGCCCTCTGTTTCAGCCCCTCTGTTTCTCACCCTCTGTTTCAGCCTCACTGTTTCTCGCCGTCTGTTTCAGCCCCTCTGTTTCAGCCCCTCTGTTTCAGCCCCTCTGTTTCAGCCCTTATGTTTCTCGCCCTCTGTTTCAGCCCCTCTGTTTCTCGCCCTCTGTTTCAGCCCCTCTGTTTCTCGCCCTCTGTTTCAGCCCCTCTGATTCAGCCACTCTGTTTCAGCCCCTCTGTTTCAGCCCCTCTGTTTCATCCCCTCTGTTTCTCGCCCTCTGTTTCTCACCCTCTGTTTCTCGCCCTCTGTTTCTCACCCTCTGTTTCTCGCCCTCTGTTTCTTGCCCTCTGTTTCTCACCCTCTGTTTCTCGCCCTCTGTTTCTCACCCTCTGTTTCTCGCCCTCTGTTTCAGCCCCTCTGATTCAGCCCCTCTGTTTCAGCCCCTCTGATTCAGCCCCTCTGTTTCCCGCCCCTCTGTTTCAGCCCCTCTGTTTCAGTCCCTCTGTTTCATCCCCTCTGTTTCTCACCCTCTGTTTCTCACCCTCTGTTTCTCGCCCTCTGTTTCAGCCCCTCTGTTTCTCGCCCTCTGTTTCAGACCCTTTGTTTCAGCCCCTCTGTTTCTCGCCCTTTGTTTCTGCCCCTCTGTTTCTCGCCCTCTGTTTCAGCCCCTCTGTTTATCGCCCTGTTTCAGCTCCTCTGATTCAGCCCCTCTGTTTCTCGCCCTCTGTTTCAGACCCTTTGTTTCATCCCCTCTGTTTCTCACCCTCTGTTTCTCACCCTCTGTTTCTCGCCCTCTGTTTCAGCCCCTCTGTTTCTCCCCCTCTGTTCCAGCCCCTCTGTTTCAGCCCCTCTGTTTCAGCCACTCTGTGTCAGCCCCTCTGTTTCAACCCCTCTGTTTCAGCCCCTCTGTTTCTCGGCCTCTGTTTCAGCCCCTCAGTTTTTCGCCCTCTTTTTCAGCCCCTCTGTTTCAGCCCCTCTGTTTCAGTCCCTCTGTTTCAGTCCCTCTGTTCCTCGCCCTCTGTTTCTCGCCCTCTGTTTCAGCCCCTCTGTTTCAGCCCGTCTGTTTCAGCCACTCTGTTTCTTGCCCTCTGTTTCAGCCCCTCTGTTTCGCATCCTCTGTTTCAGCCCCTCTGATTTAGCCCTTCTGTTTCTCGCCCTCTGTTTCAGCCCCGGTGATTCAGCCCCTCTGTTTCAGCCCCTCTGATTCAGCCCTTCTGATTTAGCCCCTCTGATTCAGCCCCTCTGTTTCTCGCCATCTGTTTCAGCGCATCTGTTTCAGCCCCTCTGTTTCAGACCCTCTGTTTCTCACCCTCTGTTTCAGCCCCTCTGATTCAGCCCCTCTGATTCAGCCCCACTCATTCAGCCCCTCTGTTTCAGCCCCTCTGTTTCTCGCCCTCTGTTTCAGTCCCTCTGTTTCTCGCCCTCTGTTTCTCACCCTCTGTTTCAGCCCCTCTGTTTCTCGCCCTCTGTTTCAGCCCCTCTGGTTCTCGCCCTCTGTTTCAGCCCCTCTGTTTCAGCACCTCTGTATCTCGCCCTCTGTTTCAGCCCCTCTGTTTCTCGCCCTCTGTTTCAGCCCCTCTGATTCAGCCCCTCTGTTTCCCGCCCTCTGTTTCAGCCCCTCTGTTTCTCGCCCTCTGTTTCAGCCCCTCTGTTTCAGCCCCTCTGTTTCATCCCCTCTGTTTCTCGCCCTCTGTTTCAGCCCCTCTGTTTCAGCCCCTCTGTTTCAGCCCCTCTGTTTCTCGCCCTCTGTTTCTCGCCCTCTGTTTCAGCCCCTCTGTTTCTCGCCCTCTGTTTCAGCCCCTCTGTTTCAGCCCCTCTGTTTCAGCCCCTCTGTTTCTCGCCCTCTGTTTCAGCCCCTCTGTTTCTCGCCCTCTGTTTCAGCCCCTCTGTTTCTCACCCTCTGTTTCAGCCTCACTGTTTCTCGCCGTCTGTTTCAGCCCCTCTGTTTCAGCCCCTCTGTTTCAGCCCCTCTGTTTCAGCCCTTATGTTTCTCGCCCTCTGTTTCAGCCCCTCTGTTTCTCGCCCTCTGTTTCAGCCCCTCTGTTTCTCGCCCTCTGTTTCAGCCCCTCTGATTCAGCCACTCTGTTTCAGCCCCTCTGTTTCAGCCCCTCTGTTTCATCCCCTCTGTTTCTCGCCCTCTGTTTCTCACCCTCTGTTTCTCGCCCTCTGTTTCTCACCCTCTGTTTCTCGCCCTCTGTTTCAGCCCCTCTGTATTTCGCACTCTGTTTCAGCCCCTCTGTTTCTCGCCCTCTGTTTCAGGCACTCTGTTTCAGCCCGTCTGTTTCAGCCCCTCTGTTTCAGCACCTCTGTTTCTCGCCCTCTGTTTCTCGCCCGCTGTTTCAGCCCGTTTGTTTCTCGCCCTCTGTTTCAGCCCCTCTGTTTCAGCCCCTCTGATTCAGCCCCTCTGTTTCAGCCCCTCTGTTTCAGCCCCTCTGTTTCAGCCCCTCTGTTTCTCGCCCTCTGTTTCAGCCCCTCTGTTTCTCGCCCTCTGTTTCAGCCCCTCTCTTTCAGCCCCTCTGTTTCAGCCCCTCTGTTTCAGGCCCTCTGTTTCTCGCCCTCTGTTTCAGCCCCTCTGTTTCTCGCCCTCTGTTTCAGCCCCTCTGTTTCTCGCCCTCTGTTTCAGCCCCTCGGTTTCTCGCCCTCTGTTTCAGCCCCTCTGTTTCAGCCCCTCTGTTTCAGCCCCTCTGTTTCTCGTCCTCTGTTTCAGCCCCTCTGTTTCTCGCCCTCTGTTTCAGCCCATCTGTTTCTGCCCCTCTGTTTCTCGCCTTCTGTTTCAGCCCCTCTGATTCAGCCCCTCTGTTTCAGCCCCTCTGATTCAGCCCCTCTGTTTCCCGCCCCTCTGTTTCAGCCCCTCTGTTTCAGCCCCTCTGTTTCATCCCCTCTGTTTCTCGCCCTCTGTTTCTCACCCTCTGTTTCTCGCCCTCTGTTTCAGCCCCTCTGTTTCTCGCCCTCTGTTTCAGCCCCTTTGTTTCAGCCCCTCTGTTTCTCGCCCTTTGTTTCTGCCCCTCTGTTTCTCGCCCTCTGTTTCAGCCCCTCTGTTTCTCGCCCTGTTTCAGCTCCTCTGATTCAGCCCATTTGTTCCAGCCCCTCTGTTTCTCCCCCTCTGTTCCAGCCCCTCTGTTTCAGCCCCTCCTTTTCAGCCACTCTGTGTCAGCCCCTCTGTTTCAACCCCTCTGTTTCAGCCCTTCTGTTTCTCGGCCTCAGTTTCAGCCCCTCAGTTTTTCGCCCTCTTTTTCAGCCCCTCTGTTTCAGCCCCTCTGTTTCAGTCCCTCTGTTTCAGTCCCTCTGTTTCTCGCCCTCTGTTTCTCGCCCTCTGTTTCAGCCCCTCTGTTTCTCGCCCTCTGTTTCAGCCCCACTGTTTCTCGCCGTCTGTTTCAGCCCCTCTGTTTTTCGCCCTCTGTTTCAGCCGCTCTTTTTCTCGCCCTCTGTTTCTGCCTCTCTGTTTCTCGCCCTCTGTTTCAGGCCCTCTGTTTCAGCCCCTCTGTTTCAGCCCCTGTTTCTCGCCCTCTGTTTCAGCCCCTCTGTTTCATTCCCTCTGTATCAGCCTCTCTGTTTCAACCCCTCTGTTTCAGCCCCTCTGTTTCAGCCCCTCTGTTTCTCGCCCTCTGTTTCTCGCCCTATGTTTCAGCCCCTCTGTTTCTCGCCCTCTGTTTCAGCCCCTCTGTTTCATTCCCTCTGTATCAGCCTCTCTGTTTCAACCCCTCTGTTTCAGCCCCTCTGTTTCAGCCCCTCTGTTTCTCGCCCTCTGTTTCTCGCCCTGTGTTTCAGCCCCTCTGTTTCTCGCCCTCTGTTTCAGCCCCTCTGTTTCAGGCCCTCTGATTCAGCCCTTCTGATTCAGCCCCTCTGTTTCTCGCCCTCTGTTTCAGCCCCTCTGTTTCAGCCCCTCTGTTTCAGCCCCTCTGTTTCATTCCCTCTGTATCAGCCTCTCTGTTTCAACCCCTCTGTTTCAGCCCCTCTGTTTCAGGCCCTCTGATTCCGCCCTTCTGATTCAGCCCCTCTGTTTCTCGCCCTCTGTTTCAGCCCCTCTGTTTCAGCCCCTCTGTTTCAGCCTCTCTGTTTCAGCCCCTCTGTTTCCCGCCCTATGTTTCAGCGCCTCTGTTTCTCGCCCTCTGTTTCTGCCCCTCTGATTTAGCCCCTCTGTTTCAGCCCCTCTGTTTCAGCCACTCTGTTTCTCGCCCTCTGTTTCAGCCCCTCTGTTTCAGCCCCTCTGTTTCAGCCCCTCTGTTTCTCGCCCTCTATTTCAACCCCTCTGTTTCTCGCCCTCTGTTTCAGCCCCTCTGATTCAGCCCCTCTGATTGAGCCCCGCTGTTTCAGCCCCTCTGTTTCTCGCCCTCTGTTTCAGACCCTCTGTTTCTCGCCCTCTGTTCCAACCCCTCTGTTTCAGCCCCTCAGTTTCAGCCACTCTGTTTCAGCGCCTCTGATTCAGCCCCTCTGTTTCAGCCCCTCTGTTTCTCGCCCTCTGTTTCAGCCCCTCTGTTATTCGCCCTCTTTTTCAGCCCCTCTGTTTCAGCCCGTCTGTTTCAGCCACTCTGTTTCTCGCCCTCTGTTTCAGCCCCTCTGTTTCGCACCCTCTGTTTCAGCCCCTCTGATTCAGCCCCTCTGTTCTCGCCCTCTGTTTCAGCCCCTCTGTTTTTCGCCCTCTGTTTCAGACCCTGTTATTCAGCACCTCTGTTTCAGCCCCTCTGATTCAGCCCCTCTGATTTAGCCCCTCTGATTCAGCCCCTCTGTTTCTCGCCCTCTGTTTCAACCCATCTGTTTCAGCCCCTCTGTTTCAGACCCTCTGTTTCTCACCGTCTGTTTCAGCCCCTCTGATTCAGCCCCTCTGATTCAGCCCCTCTTATTCAGGCCCACTCATTCAGCCACTCGGTTTCAGCCCCTCTGTTTCTCGCCCTCTGTTTCAGTCCCTCTGTTTCTCGCCCTCTATTTCTCGCCCTCTGTTTCAGCCACTCTGTTTCTCGCCCTCTGTTTCAGCCCCTCTGTTTATCGCCCACTGTTTCAGCCCCTCTGTTTCAGCACCTCTGTTTCTCGCCCTCTGTTTCAGACCCTCTGATTCAGCCCCTCTGTTCAGCCCCTCTCTTTCAGCCCCTCTGTTTCAGCCCCTCTGTTTCTCGCCCTCTGTTTCAGCCCCTCTGTTTCTCGCCGTCTGTTTCAGCCCCTCTCTTTCAGCCCCTCTGTTTCAGCCCCTCTGTTTCAGCCCCTCTGTTTCTCGCCCTCTGTTTCAGCCCCTCTGTTTCTCGCCCTCTGTTTCAGCCCCTCGGTTTCTCGCCCTCTGTTTCAGCCCCTCTGTTTCAGCCCCTCTGTTTCAGCCCCTCTGTTTCTCGTCCTCTGTTTCAGCCCCTCTGTTTCTCGTCCTCTGTTTCAGCCCCTCTGATTCAGCCCCTCTGTTTCAGCCCCTCTGATTCAGCCCCTCTGTTTCCCGCCCCTCTGTTTCAGCCCCTCTGTTTCAGTCCCTCTGTTTCATCCCCTCTGTTTCTCACCCTCTGTTTCTCACCCTCTGTTTCTCGCCCTCTGTTTCAGCCCCTCTGTTTCTCGCCCTCTGTTTCAGACCCTTTGTTTCAGCCCCTCTGTTTCTCGCCCTTTGTTTCGGCCCCTCTGTTTCTCGCCCTCTGTTTCAGCCCCTCTGTTTATCGACCTGTTTCAGCTCCTCTGATTCAGCCCCTCTGTTTCTCGCCCTCTGTTTCAGACCCTTTGTTTCATCCCCTCTGTTTCTCACCCTCTGTTTCTCACCCTCTGTTTCTCGCCCTCTGTTTCAGCCCCTCTGTTTCTCCCCCTCTGTTCCAGCCCCTCTGTTTCAGCCCCTCTGTTTCAGCCACTCTGTGTCAGCACCTCTGTTTCAACCCCTCTGTTTCAGCCCCTCTGTTTCTCGGCCTCTGTTTCAGCCCCTCAGTTTTTCGCCCTCTTTTTCAGCCCCTCTCTTTCAGCCCCTCTGTTTCAGTCCCTCTGTTTCAGTCCCTCTGTTTCTCGCCCTCTGTTTCTCGCCCTCTGTTTCAGCCCCTCTGTTTCTCGCCCACTTTTTCAGCCCCACTGTTTCTCGCCGTCTGTTTCAGCCCCTCTGTTTCTCGCCCTCTGTTTCAGCCCCTCTGTTTCTCGCCCTCTGTTTCTGCCTCTCTGTTTCTCGACCTCTGTTTCAGGCCCTCTGTTTCAGCCCCTCTGTTTCAGCCCCTCTGTTTCAGCCCCTCTGTTTCTCGCCCTCTGTTTCAGCCCCTCTGTTTCTCGCCCTCTGTTTCAGCCCCTCTGTTTCATGCCCTCTGTATCAGCCTCTCTGTTTCAACTCCTCTGTTTCAGCCCCTCTGTTTCAGCCCCTCTGTTTCTCGCCCTCTGTTTCAGCCCCTCTGTTTCTCGCCCTCTGTTTCAGCCCCTCTGTTTCAGGCCCTCTGATTCAGCCCTTCTGATTCAGCCCCTCTGTTTCTCGCCCTCTGTTTTAGCCCCTCTGTTTCAGCCCCTCTGTTTCTCGCCCTCAGTTTCAGCCCCTCTGTTTCTCGCCCTCTGTTTCAGCCCCTCTGTTTCTCGCCCTCTGTTTCAGCCCCTCTGTTTCAGCACCTCTGTATCTCGCCCTCTGTTTCAGCCCCTCTGTTTCTCGCCCTCTGTTTCAGCCCCTCTGTTATTCGCCCTCTTTTTCAGCCCCTCTGTTTCAGCCCGTCTGTTTCAGCCACTCTGTTTCTCGCCCTCTGTTTCAGCCCCTCTGTTTCGCACCCTCTGTTTCAGCCCCTCTGATTCAGCCCCTCTGTTCTCGCCCTCTGTTTCAGCCCCTCTGTTTCTCGCCCTCTGTTTCAGACCCTGTTATTCAGCACCTCTGTTTCAGCCCCTCTGATTCAGCCCCTCTGATTTAGCCCCTCTGATGCAGCCCCTCTGTTTCTCGCCCTCTGTTTCAACCCATCTGTTTCAGCCCCTCTGTTTCAGACCCTCTGTTTCTCACCCTCTGTTTCAGCCCCTCTGATTCAGCCCCTCATTTTCAGGCCCACTCATTCAGCCACTCGGTTTCAGCCCCTCTGTTTCTCGCCCTCTGTTTCAGTCCCTCTGTTTCTCGCCCTCTGTTTCAGCCCCCCTGTTTCAGCACCTCTGTATCTCGCCCTCTGTTTCAGGCCCTCTGTTTCAGCCCCTCTCTTTCAGCCCCTCTGTTTCTCGCCCTCTGTTTCAGCCCCTCTGTTTCATTCCCTCTGTATCAGCCTCTCTGTTTCAACCCCTCTGTTTCAGCCCCTCTGTTTCAGCCCCTCTGTTTCTCACCCTCTGTTTCTCGTCCTCTGTTTCAGCCCCTCTGTTTCTCGCCCTCTGTTTCAGCCCCTCTGTTTCAGGCCCTCTGATTCAGCCCTTCTGATTCAGCCCCTCTGTTTCTCGCCCTCTGTTTCAGCCCCTCTGTTTCAGCCCCTCTGTTTCATTCCCTCTGTATCAGCCTTTCTGTTTCAACCCCTCTGTTTCAGCCCCTCTGTTTCAGCCCCTCTGTTTCTCGCCCTGTGTTTCTCGCCCTCTGTTTCAGCCCCTCTGTTTCTCGCCCTCTGTTTCAGCACCTCTGGTTCAGGCCCTCTGATTCAGCCCTTCTGATTCAGCCCCTCTGTTTCTCGCCCTCTGTTTCAGCCCCTCTGTTTCAGCCCCTCTGTTTCAGCCTCTCTGTTTCAGCCCCTCTGTTTCCCGCCCTCTGTTTCAGCGCCTCTGTTTCTCGCCCTCTGTTTCTGCCCCTCTGATTTAGCCCCTCTGTTTCAGCCCCTCTGTTTCAGCCACTCTGTTTCTCGCCCTCTGTTTCAGCCCCTCTGTTTCAGCCCCTCTGTTTCAGCCCCTCTGTTTCTCGCCCTCTATTTCAGCCCCTCTGTTTCTCGCCCTCTGTTTCAGCCCCTCTGATTCAGCCCCTCTGATTGAGCCCCGCTGTTTCAGCCCCTCTGTTTCTCGCCCTCTGTTTCAGCCCCTCTGTTTCTCGCCCTCTGTTCCAACCCCTCTGTTTCAGCCCCTCAGTTTCAGCCACTCTGTTTCAGCGCCTCTGATTCAGCCCCTCTGTTTCAGCCCCTCTGTTTCTCGCCCTCTGTTTCAGCCCCTCTGTTATTCGCCCTCTTTTTCAGCCCCTCTGTTTCAGCCCGTCTGTTTCAGCCACTCTGTTTCTCGCCCTCTGTTTCAGCCCCTCTGTTTCGCACCCTCTGTTTCAGCCCCTCTGATTCAGCCCCTCTGTTCTCGCCCTCTGTTTCAGCCCCTCTGTTTCTCGCCCTCTGTTTCAGACCCTGTTATTCAGCACCTCTGTTTCAGCCCCTCTGATTCAGCCCCTCTGATTTAGCCCCTCTGATTCAGCCCCTCTGTTTCTCGCCCTCTGTTTCAGCCCCTCTGTTTCTCGCCCTCTGTTTCAGTCCCTCTGTTTCTCGCCCTCTGTTTCTCACCCTCTGTTTCAGCCCCTCTGTTTCAGGCCCTCTGATTCAGCCCTTCTGATTCAGCCCCTCTGTTTCTCGCCCTCTGTTTTAGCCCCTCTGTTTCAGCCCTTCTGTTTCAGCCCCTCTGTTTCAGCCCCTCTGTTTCTCGCCCACTGTTTCTGCCACTCTGTTTCTCGCCCTCTGTTTCAGCCCCTCTGTTTCTCGACCTCTGTTTCAGCCCCTCTGTTTCAGCCCCTCTGTTTCAGCCTCTCTGTTTCAGCCCCTCTGTTTCAGCCCCTCTGTTGCTCGCCCTCTGTTTCTGCCCCTCTGATTTAGCCCCTCTGTTTCAGCCCCTCTGTTTCAGCCACTCTGTTTCTCGCCCTCTGTTTCAGCCCCTCTGTTTCAGCCCCTCTGTTTCTCGCCCTCTATTTCAGCCCCTCTGTTTCTCGCCCTCTGTTTCAGCCCCTCTGATTCAGCCCCTCTGATTGAGCCCCGCTGTTTCAGCCCCTCTGTTTCTCGCCCTCTGTTTCAGCCCCTCTATTTCTCGCCCTCTGTTCCAACCCCTCTGTTTCAGCCCCTCAATTTCAGCCACTCTGTTTCAGCGCCTCTGTTTCAGCCCCTCTGATTCAGCCCCTCTGTTTCTCGCCCTCTGTTTCAGCCCCTCTGTTATTCGCCCTCTTTTTCAGCCCCTCTGTTTCAGCCCGTCTGTTTCAGCCACTCTGTTTCTCGCCCTCTGTTTAAGCCCCTCTGTTTCGCACCCTCTGTTTCAGCCCCTCTGATTCAGCCCCTCTGTTTCAGCCCCTCTGTTTCTCGCCCTCTGTTTCAGCCCCTCTGTTTTTCGCCCTCTTTTTCAGCCCCACTGTTTCAGCCCGTCTGTTTCAGCCACTCTGTTTCTTGCCCTCTGTTTCAGCCCCTCTGTTTCGCACCCTCTGTTTCAGCCCCTCTGATTCAGCCCCTCTGATTCAGCCCCACTGATTCAGCCCCACTCATTCAGCCAGTCTGTTTCAGCCCCTCTGTTTCTCGCCCTCTGTTTCAGTCCCTCTGTTTCTCGCCCTCTGTTTCTCGCCCTCTGTTTCAGCCCCTCTGTTTCTCGCCCTCTGTTGTCAGCCCCTCTGTTTCTCGCCCTCTGTTTCAGCCCCTCTGTTTCAGCACCTCTGTATCTCGCCCTCTGTTTCAGCCCCTCTGTTTCTCGCCCTCTGTTTCAGCCCCTCTGATTCTGCCCCTCTGTTTCCCGCCCTCTGTTTCAGCCCCTCTGTTTCTCGCCCTCTGTTTCAGCCCCTCTGTTTCAGCCCCTCTGTTTCATCCCCTCATGATTCTCGCCCTCTGTTTCAGCCCCTCTGTTTCTCGCCCTCTGTTTCAGCCCCTCTGTTTCAGCCCCTCTGTTTCAGCCCCTCTGTTTCAGCCCCTCTGTTTCTCGCCCTCTGTTTCAGCCCCTCTGTTTCTCGCCCTCAGTTTCAACCCCTCTGTTTCAGCCGCTCTGTTTCAGTCCCTCTGTTTCTCGCCCTCTGTTTCTCGCCCTCTGTTTCAGCCCCTCTGTTTCTCGCCCTCTGTTTCAGCCCCTCTGATTCTGCCCCTCTGTTTCCCGCCCTCTGTTTCAGCCCCTCTGTTTCTCGCCCTCTGTTTCAGCGCTCTGTTTCAGCCCCTCTGTTTCAGACCCTCTGTTTCTCACCCTCTGTTTCAGCCCCTCTGATTCAGCCCCACTGATTCAGCCCCACTCATTCAGCCAGTCTGTTTCAGCCCCTCTGTTTCTCGCCCTCTGTTTCAGTCACTCTGTTTCTCGCCCTCTGTTTCTCGCCCTCTGTTTCAGCCCCTCTGTTTCTCGCCCTCTGTTTCAGCCCCTCTGTTTCTCGCCCTCTGTTTCAGCCCCTCTGTTTCTCGCCCTCTGTTTCAGCCCCTCTGATTCTGCCCCTCTGTTTCCCGCCCTCTGTTTCAGCCCCTCTGTTTCAGCCCCTCTGTTTCAGCCCCTCTGTTTCAGCCCCTCTGTTTCATCCCCTCTGATTCTCGCCCTCTGTTTCAGCCCCTCTGTTTCTCGCCCTCTGTTTCAGCCCCTCTGTTTCAGCCCCTCTGTTTCAGCCCCTCTGTTTCTCGCCCTCTGTTTCAGCCCCTCTGTTTCTCGCCCTCAGTTTCAGCCCCTCTGTTTCAGCCGCTCTGTTTCAGTCCCTCTGTTTCTCGCCCTCTGTTTCAGCCCCTCTTTTTCTCGCCCACTGTTTCAGCCCCTCTGTTTCAGCCCCTCTGTTTCAGCCCCTCTGTTTCTCGCCCTCTGTTTCAGCCCCTCTGTTTCTCGCCCTCTGTTTCAGCCGCTCTGTTTCTCACCCTCTGTTTCAGCCTCTCTGTTTCTCGCCGTCTGTTTCAGCCCCTCTGATTCAGCCCCTCTGTTTCAGCCCCTCTGTTTCAGCCCTTCTGTTTCTCGCTCTCTGTTTCAGCCCCTCTGTTTCTCGCCCTCTGTTTCAGCCCCTCTGTTTCTCGCCCTCTGTTTCAGCCCCTCTGATTCAGCCCCTCTGTTTCAGCCCCTCTGTTTCATCCCCTCTGTTTCTCGCCCTCTGTTTCTCACCCTCTGTTTCTCGCCCTCTGTTTCTCACCCTCTGTTTCTCGCCCTCTGTTTCAGCCCCTCTGTATTTCGCACTCTGTTTCAGCCCCTCTGTTTCTCGCCCTCTGTTTCAGGCACTCTGTTTCAGCCCCTCTGTTTCAGCCCCTCTGTTTCAGCCCTTCTGTTTCTCGCCCTCTGTTTCTCGCCCGCTGTTTCAGCCCGTTTGTTTCTCGCCCTCTGTTTCAGCCCCTCTGTTTCAGCCCCTCTGATTCAGCCCCTCTGTTTCAGCCCCTCTGTTTCAGCCCCTCTGTTTCAGCCCCTCTGTTTCTCGCCCTCTGTTTCAGCCCCTCTGTTTCTCGCCGTCTGTTTCAGCCCATCTCTTTCAGCCCCTCTGTTTCAGCCCCTCTGTTTCAGGCCCTCTGTTTCTCGCCCTCTGTTTCAGCCCCTCTGTTTCTCGCCCTCTGTTTCAGCCCCTCTGTTTCTCGCCCTGTGTTTCAGCCCCTCGGTTTCTCGCCCTCTGTTTCAGCCCCTCTGTTTCAGCCTCTCTGTTTCAGCCCCTCTGTTTCTCGTCCTCTGTTTCAGCCCCTCTGTTTCTCGCCCTCTGTTTCAGCCCATCTGTTTCTGCCCCTCTGTTTCTCGCCTTCTGTTTCAGCCCCTCTGATTCAGCCCCTCTGTTTCAGCCCCTCTGATTCAGCCCCTCTGTTTCCCGCCCCTCTGTTTCAGCCCCTCTGTTTCAGCCCCTCTGTTTCATCCCCTCTGTTTCTCGCCCTCTGTTTCTCACCCTCTGTTTCTCGCCCTCTGTTTCAGCCCCTCTGTTTCTCGCCCTCTGTTTCAGCCCCTCTGTTTCTCGCCCTCTGTTCCAACCCCTCTGTTTCAGCCCCTCAGTTTCAGCCACTCTGTTTCAGCGCCTCTGTTTCAGCCCCTCTTTTTCAGCCCCTCTGTTTCTCGCCCTCTGTTTCAGCCCCTCTGTTATTCGCCCTCTTTTTCAGCCCCTCTGTTTCAGCCCATCTGTTTCAGCCACTCTATTTCTCGCCCTCTGTTTCAGCCCCTCTGTTTCGCACCCTCTGTTTCAGCCCCTCTGATTCAGCCCCTCTGTTTCAGCCCCTCTGTTTCTCGCCCTCTGCTTCAGCCCCTCTGTTATTCGCCCTCTTTTTCAGCCCCTCTGTTTCAGCCCGTCTGTTTCAGCCCCTCTGTTTTGCACCCTCTGTTTCAGCCCCTCTGATTCAGCCCCTCTGTTTCTCGCCCTCTGTTTCAGCCCCTCTGTTTCTCGCCCTCTGTTTCAGCCCCTCTGTTTCTCGACCTCTGTTTCAGCCCCTCTGTTTCAGCCTCTCTGTTTCAGCCCCTCTGTTTCCCGCCCTCTGTTTCAGCCCCTCTGATTCTCGCCCTCTGTTTCTGCCCCTCTGATTTAGCCCCTCTGTTTCAGCCCCTCTGTTTCAGCCACTCTGTTTCTCGCCCTCTGTTTCAGCCCCTCTGTTTCAGCCCCTCTGTTTCTCGCCCTCTATTTCAGCCCCTCTGTTTCTCGCCCTCTGTTTCAGCCCCTCTGATTCAGCCCCTCTGATTGAGCCCCGCTGTTTCAGCCCCTCTGTTTCTCGCCCTCTGTTTCAGCCCCTCTGTTTCTCGCCCTCTGTTCCAACCCCTCTGTTTCAGCCCCTCAGTTTCAGCCACTCTGTTTCAGCGCCTCTGTTTCAGCCCCTCTGATTCAGCCCCTCTGTTTCTCGCCCTCTGTTTCAGCCCCTCTGTTATTCGCCCTCTTTTTCAGCCCCTCTGTTTCAGCCCGTCTGTTTCAGCCACTCTGTTTCTCGCCCTCTGTTTAAGCCCCTCTGTTTCGCACCCTCTGTTTCAGCCCCTCTGATTCAGCCCCTCTGTTTCAGCCCCTCTGTTTCTCGCCCTCTGTTTCAGCCCCTCTGTTTTTCGCCCTCTTTTTCAGCCCCACTGTTTCAGCCCGTCTGTTTCATCCACTCTGTTTCTTGCCCTCTGTTTCAGCCCCTCTGTTTCGCACCCTCTGTTTCAGCCCCTCTGTTTCAGCCCCTCTGTTTCTGGCCCTCTGTTTCAGCCCCTCTGTTTCTCGCCCTCTGTTTCAGCCCCTGTGATTCAGCCCCTCTGTTTCAGCCCCTCTGATTCAGCCCCTCTGATTTAGCCCCTCTGATTCAGCCCCTCTGTTTCTCGCCCTCTGTTTCAGCGCATCTGTTTCAGCCCCTCTGTTTCAGACCCTCTGTTTCTCACCCTCTGTTTCAGCCCCTCTGATTCAGCCCCACTGATTCAGCCCCACTCATTCAGCCAGTCTGTTTCAGCCCCTCTGTTTCTCGCCCTCTGTTTCAGTCCCTCTGTTTCTCGCCCTCTGTTTCTCGCCCTCTGTTTCAGCCCCTCTGTTTCTCGCCCTCTGTTTCAGCCCCTCTGTTTCTCGCCCTCTGTTTCAGTCCCTCTGTTTCTCGCCCTCTGTTTCTCACCCTCTGTTTCAGCCCCTCTGTTTCAGGCCCTCTGATTCAGCCCTTCTGATTCAGCCCCTCTGTTTCTCGCCCTCTGTTTTAGCCCCTCTGTTTCAGCCCTTCTGTTTCAGCCCCTCTGTTTCAGCCCCTCTGTTTCTCGCCCACTGTTTCTGCCACTCTGTTTCTCGCCCTCTGTTTCAGCCCCTCTGTTTCTCGACCTCTGTTTCAGCCCCTCTGTTTCAGCCCCTCTGTTTCAGCCTCTCTGTTTCAGCCCCTCTGTTTCCCGCCCTCTGTTTCAGCCCCTCTGTTGCTCGCCCTCTGTTTCTGCCCCTCTGATTTAGCCCCTCTGTTTCAGCCCCTCTGTTTCAGCCACTCTGTTTCTCGCCCTCTGTTTCAGCCCCTCTGTTTCAGCCCCTCTGTTTCTCGCCCTCTATTTCAGCCCCTCTGTTTCTCGCCCTCTGTTTCAGCCCCTCTGATTCAGCCCCTCTGATTGAGCCCCGCTGTTTCAGCCCCTCTGTTTCTCGCCCTCTGTTTCAGCCCCTCTATTTCTCGCCCTCTGTTCCAACCCCTCTGTTTCAGCCCCTCAGTTTCAGCCACTCTGTTTCAGCGCCTCTGTTTCAGCCCCTCTGATTCAGCCCCTCTGTTTCTCGCCCTCTGTTTCAGCCCCTCTGTTATTCGCCCTCTTTTTCAGCCCCTCTGTTTCAGCCCGTCTGTTTCAGCCACTCTGTTTCTCGCCCTCTGTTTAAGCCCCTCTGTTTCGCACCCTCTGTTTCAGCCCCTCTGATTCAGCCCCTCTGTTTCAGCCCCTCTGTTTCTCGCCCTCTGCTTCAGCCCCTCTGTTATTCGCCCTCTTTTTCAGCCCCTCTGTTTCAGCCCGTCTGTTTCAGCCCCTCTGTTTTGCACCCTCTGTTTCAGCCCCTCTGATTCAGCCCCTCTGTTTCTCGCCCTCTGTTTCAGCCCCTCTGTTTCTCGCCCTCTGTTTCAGCCCCTCTGTTTCTCGACCTCTGTTTCAGCCCCTCTGTTTCAGCCTCTCTGTTTCAGCCCCTCTGTTTCCCGCCCTCTGTTTCAGCCCCTCTGATTCTCGCCCTCTGTTTCTGCCCCTCTGATTTAGCCCCTCTGTTTCAGCCCCTCTGTTTCAGCCACTCTGTTTCTCGCCCTCTGTTTCAGCCCCTCTGTTTCAGCCCCTCTGTTTCTCGCACTCTATTTCAGCCCCTCTGTTTCTCGCCCTCTGTTTCAGCCCCTCTGATTCAGCCCCTCTGATTGAGCCCCGCTGTTTCAGCCCCTCTGTTTCTCGCCCTCTGTTTCAGCCCCTCTGTTTCTCGCCCTCTGTTCCAACCCCTCTGTTTCAGCCCCTCAGTTTCAGCCACTCTGTTTCAGCGCCTCTGTTTCAGCCCCTCTGATTCAGCCCCTCTGTTTCTCGCCCTCTGTTTCAGCCCCTCTGTTATTCGCCCTCTTTTTCAGCCCCTCTGTTTCAGCCCGTCTGTTTCAGCCACTCTGTTTCTCGCCCTCTGTTTAAGCCCCTCTGTTTCGCACCCTCTGTTTCAGCCCCTCTGATTCAGCCCCTCTGTTTCAGCCCCTCTGTTTCTCGCCCTCTGTTTCAGCCCCTCTGTTTTTCGCCCTCTTTTTCAGCCCCACTGTTTCAGCCCGTCTGTTTCAGCCACTCTGTTTCTTGCCCTCTGTTTCAGCCCCTCTGTTTCGCACCCTCTGTTTCAGCCCCTCTGTTTCAGCCCCTCTGTTTCTGGCCCTCTGTTTCAGCCCCTCTGTTTCTCGCCCTCTGTTTCAGCCCCTGTGATTCAGCCCCTCTGTTTCAGCCCCTCTGATTCAGCCCCTCTGATTTAGCCCCTCTGATTCAGCCCCTCTGTTTCTCGCCCTCTGTTTCAGCGCATCTGTTTCAGCCCCTCTGTTTCAGACCCTCTGTTTCTCACCCTCTGTTTCAGCCCCTCTGATTCAGCCCCTCTGATTTAGCCCCTCTGATTCAGCCCCTCTGTTTCTCGCCCTCTGTTTCAGCGCATCTGTTTCAGCCCCTCTGTTTCAGACCCTCTGTTTCTCACCCTCTGTTTCAGCCCCTCTGATTCAGCCCCACTGATTCAGCCCCACTCATTCAGCCAGTCTGTTTCAGCCCCTCTGTTTCTCGCCCTCTGTTTCAGTCCCTCTGTTTCTCGCCCTCTGTTTCTCGCCCTCTGTTTCAGCCCCTCTGTTTCTCGCCCTCTGTTTCAGCCCCTCTGTTTCTCGCCCTCTGTTTCAGTCCCTCTGTTTCTCGCCCTCTGTTTCTCACCCTCTGTTTCAGCCCCTCTGTTTCAGGCCCTCTGATTCAGCCCTTCTGATTCAGCCCCTCTGTTTCTCGCCCTCTGTTTTAGCCCCTCTGTTTCAGCCCTTCTGTTTCAGCCCCTCTGTTTCAGCCCCTCTGTTTCTCGCCCACTGTTTCTGCCACTCTGTTTCTCGCCCTCTGTTTCAGCCCCTCTGTTTCTCGACCTCTGTTTCAGCCCCTCTGTTTCAGCCCCTCTGTTTCAGCCTCTCTGTTTCAGCCCCTCTGTTTCCCGCCCTCTGTTTCAGCCCCTCTGTTGCTCGCCCTCTGTTTCTGCCCCTCTGATTTAGCCCCTCTGTTTCAGCCCCTCTGTTTCAGCCACTCTGTTTCTCGCCCTCTGTTTCAGCCCCTCTGTTTCAGCCCCTCTGTTTCTCGCCCTCTATTTCAGCCCCTCTGTTTCTCGCCCTCTGTTTCAGCCCCTCTGATTCAGCCCCTCTGATTGAGCCCCGCTGTTTCAGCCCCTCTGTTTCTCGCCCTCTGTTTCAGCCCCTCTATTTCTCGCCCTCTGTTCCAACCCCTCTGTTTCAGCCCCTCAGTTTCAGCCACTCTGTTTCAGCGCCTGTGTTTCAGCCCCTCTGATTCAGCCCCTCTGTTTCTCGCCCTCTGTTTCAGCCCCTCTGTTATTCGCCCTCTTTTTCAGCCCCTCTGTTTCAGCCCGTCTGTTTCAGCCACTCTGTTTCTCGCCCTCTGTTTAAGCCCCTCTGTTTCGCACCCTCTGTTTCAGCCCCTCTGATTCAGCCCCTCTGTTTCAGCCCCTCTGTTTCTCGCCCTCTGCTTCAGCCCCTCTGTTATTCGCCCTCTTTTTCAGCCCCTCTGTTTCAGCCCGTCTGTTTCAGCCCCTCTGTTTTGCACCCTCTGTTTCAGCCCCTCTGATTCAGCCCCTCTGTTTCTCGCCCTCTGTTTCAGCCCCTCTGTTTCTCGCCCTCTGTTTCAGCCCCTCTGTTTCTCGACCTCTGTTTCAGCCCCTCTGTTTCAGCCTCTCTGTTTCAGCCCCTCTGTTTCCCGCCCTCTGTTTCAGCCCCTCTGATTCTCGCCCTCTGTTTCTGCCCCTCTGATTTAGCCCCTCTGTTTCAGCCCCTCTGTTTCAGCCACTCTGTTTCTCGCCCTCTGTTTCAGCCCCTCTGTTTCAGCCCCTCTGTTTCTCGCACTCTATTTCAGCCCCTCTGTTTCTCGCCCTCTGTTTCAGCCCCTCTGATTCAGCCCCTCTGATTGAGCCCCGCTGTTTCAGCCCCTCTGTTTCTCGCCCTCTGTTTCAGCCCCTCTGTTTCTCGCCCTCTGTTCCAACCCCTCTGTTTCAGCCCCTCAGTTTCAGCCACTCTGTTTCAGCGCCTCTGTTTCAGCCCCTCTGATTCAGCCCCTCTGTTTCTCGCCCTCTGTTTCAGCCCCTCTGTTATTCGCCCTCTTTTTCAGCCCCTCTGTTTCAGCCCGTCTGTTTCAGCCACTCTGTTTCTCGCCCTCTGTTTAAGCCCCTCTGTTTCGCACCCTCTGTTTCAGCCCCTCTGATTCAGCCCCTCTGTTTCAGCCCCTCTGTTTCTCGCCCTCTGTTTCAGCCCCTCTGTTTTTCGCCCTCTTTTTCAGCCCCACTGTTTCAGCCCGTCTGTTTCAGCCACTCTGTTTCTTGCCCTCTGTTTCAGCCCCTCTGTTTCGCACCCTCTGTTTCAGCCCCTCTGTTTCAGCCCCTCTGTTTCTGGCCCTCTGTTTCAGCCCCTCTGTTTCTCGCCCTCTGTTTCAGCCCCTGTGATTCAGCCCCTCTGTTTCAGCCCCTCTGATTCAGCCCCTCTGATTTAGCCCCTCTGATTCAGCCCCTCTGTTTCTCGCCCTCTGTTTCAGCGCATCTGTTTCAGCCCCTCTGTTTCAGACCCTCTGTTTCTCACCCTCTGTTTCAGCCCCTCTGATTCAGCCCCACTGATTCAGCCCCACTCATTCAGCCAGTCTGTTTCAGCCCCTCTGTTTCTCGCCCTCTGTTTCAGTCCCTCTGTTTCTCGCCCTCTGTTTCTCGCCCTCTGTTTCAGCCCCTCTGTTTCTCGCCCTCTGTTTCAGCCCCTCTGTTTCTCGCCCTCTGTTTCAGTCCCTCTGTTTCTCGCCCTCTGTTTCTCACCCTCTGTTTCAGCCCCTCTGTTTCAGGCCCTCTGATTCAGCCCTTCTGATTCAGCCCCTCTGTTTCTCGCCCTCTGTTTTAGCCCCTCTGTTTCAGCCCTTCTGTTTCAGCCCCTCTGTTTCAGCCCCTCTGTTTCTCGCCCACTGTTTCTGCCACTCTGTTTCTCGCCCTCTGTTTCAGCCCCTCTGTTTCTCGACCTCTGTTTCAGCCCCTCTGTTTCAGCCCCTCTGTTTCAGCCTCTCTGTTTCAGCCCCTCTGTTTCCCGCCCTCTGTTTCAGCCCCTCTGTTGCTCGCCCTCTGTTTCTGCCCCTCTGATTTAGCCCCTCTGTTTCAGCCCCTCTGTTTCAGCCACTCTGTTTCTCGCCCTCTGTTTCAGCCCCTCTGTTTCAGCCCCTGTGTTTCTCGCCCTCTATTTCAGCCCCTCTGTTTCTCGCCCTCTGTTTCAGCCCCTCTATTTCTCGCCCTCTGTTCCAACCCCTCTGTTTCAGCCCCTCAGTTTCAGCCACTCTGTTTCAGCGCCTCTGTTTCAGCCCCTCTGATTCAGCCCCTCTGTTTCTCGCCCTCTGTTTCAGCCCCTCTGTTATTCGCCCTCTTTTTCAGCCCCTCTGTTTCAGCCCGTCTGTTTCAGCCACTCTGTTTCTCGCCCTCTGTTTAAGCCCCTCTGTTTCGCACCCTCTGTTTCAGCCCCTCTGATTCAGCCCCTCTGTTTCAGCCCCTCTGTTTCTCGCCCTCTGTTTCAGCCCCTCTGTTTTTCGCCCTCTTTTTCAGCCCCACTGTTTCAGCCCGTCTGTTTCAGCCACTCTGTTTCTTGCCCTCTGTTTCAGCCCCTCTGTTTCGCACCCTCTGTTTCAGCCCCTCTGATTCAGCCCCTCTGTTTCTGGCCCTCTGTTTCAGCCCCTCTGTTTCTCGCCCTCTGTTTCAGCCCCTGTGATTCAGCCCCTCTGTTTCAGCCCCTCTGATTCAGCCCCTCTGATTTAGCCCCTCTGATTCAGCCCCTCTGTTTCTCGCCCTCTGTTTCAGCGCATCTGTTTCAGCCCCTCTGTTTCAGACCCTCTGTTTCTCACTCTCTGTTTCAGCCCCTCTGATTCAGCCCCACTGATTCAGCCCCACTCATTCAGCCAGTCTGTTTCAGCCCCTCTGTTTCTCGCCCTCTGTTTCAGTCCCTCTGTTTCTCGCCCTCTGTTTCTCGCCCTCTGTTTCAGCCCCTCTGTTTCTCGCCCTCTGTTGTCAGCCCCTCTGTTTCTCGCCCTCTGTTTCAGCCCCTCTGTTTCAGCACCTCTGTATCTCGCCCTCTGTTTCAGCCCCTCTGTTTCTCGCCCTCTGTTTCAGCCCCTCTGATTCTGCCCCTCTGTTTCCCGCCCTCTGTTTCAGCCCCTCTGTTTCTCGCCCTCTGTTTCAGCCCCTCTGTTTCAGCCCCTCTGTTTCATCCCCTCATGATTCTCGCCCTCTGTTTCAGCCCCTCTGTTTCTCGCCCTCTGTTTCAGCCCCTCTGTTTCAGCCCCTCTGTTTCAGCCCCTCTGTTTCAGCCCCTCTGTTTCTCGCCCTCTGTTTCAGCCCCTCTGTTTCTCGCCCTCAGTTTCAACCCCTCTGTTTCAGCCGCTCTGTTTCAGTCCCTCTGTTTCTCGCCCTCTGTTTCTCGCCCTCTGTTTCAGCCCCTCTGTTTCTCGCCCACTGTTTCTGCCACTCTGTTTCTCGCCCTCTGTTTCAGCCCCTCTGTTTCTCGACCTCTGTTTCAGCCCCTCTGTTTCAGCCCCTCTGTTTCAGCCTCTCTGTTTCAGCCCCTCTGTTTCCCGCCCTCTGTTTCAGCCCCTCTGTTGCTCGCCCTCTGTTTCTGCCCCTCTGATTTAGCCCCTCTGTTTCAGCCCCTCTGTTTCAGCCACTCTGTTTCTCGCCCTCTGTTTCAGCCCCTCTGTTTCAGCCCCTCTGTTTCTCGCCCTCTATTTCAGCCCCTCTGTTTCTCGCCCTCTGTTTCAGCCCCTCTATTTCTCGCCCTCTGTTCCAACCCCTCTGTTTCAGCCCCTCAGTTTCAGCCACTCTGTTTCAGCGCCTCGGTTTCAGCCCCTCTGATTCAGCCCCTCTGTTTCTCGCCCTCTGTTTCAGCCCCTCTGTTATTCGCCCTCTTTTTCAGCCCCTCTGTTTCAGCCCGTCTGTTTCAGCCACTCTGTTTCTCGCCCTCTGTTTAAGCCCCTCTGTTTCGCACCCTCTGTTTCAGCCCCTCTGATTCAGCCCCTCTGTTTCAGCCCCTCTGTTTCTCGCCCTCTGTTTCAGCCCCTCTGTTTTTCGCCCTCTTTTTCAGCCCCACTGTTTCAGCCCGTCTGTTTCAGCCACTCTGTTTCTTGCCCTCTGTTTCAGCCCCTCTGTTTCGCACCCTCTGTTTCAGCCCCTCTGATTCAGCCCCTCTGTTTCTGGCCCTCTGTTTCAGCCCCTCTGTTTCTCGCCCTCTGTTTCAGCCCCTGTGATTCAGCCCCTCTGTTTCAGCCCCTCTGATTCAGCCCCTCTGATTTAGCCCCTCTGATTCAGCCCCTCTGTTTCTCGCCCTCTGTTTCAGCGCATCTGTTTCAGCCCCTCTGTTTCAGACCCTCTGTTTCTCACCCTCTGTTTCAGCCCCTCTGATTCAGCCCCACTGATTCAGCCCCACTCATTCAGCCAGTCTGTTTCAGCCCCTCTGTTTCTCGCCCTCTGTTTCAGTCCCTCTGTTTCTCGCCCTCTGTTTCTCGCCCTCTGTTTCAGCCCCTCTGTTTCTCGCCCTCTGTTGTCAGCCCCTCTGTTTCTCGCCCTCTGTTTCAGCCCCTCTGTTTCAGCACCTCTGTATCTCGCCCTCTGTTTCAGCCCCTCTGTTTCTCGCCCTCTGTTTCAGCCCCTCTGATTCTGCCCCTCTGTTTCCCGCCCTCTGTTTCAGCCCCTCTGTTTCTCGCCCTCTGTTTCAGCCCCTCTGTTTCAGCCCCTCTGTTTCATCCCCTCATGATTCTCGCCCTCTGTTTCAGCCCCTCTGTTTCTCGCCCTCTGTTTCAGCCCCTCTGTTTCAGCCCCTCTGTTTCAGCCCCTCTGTTTCAGCCCCTCTGTTTCTCGCCCTCTGTTTCAGCCCCTCTGTTTCTCGCCCTCAGTTTCAACCCCTCTGTTTCAGCCGCTCTGTTTCAGTCCCTCTGTTTCTCGCCCTCTGTTTCTCGCCCTCTGTTTCAGCCCCTCTGTTTCTCGCCCTCTGTTTCAGCCCCTCTGATTCTGCCCCTCTGTTTCCCGCCCTCTGTTTCAGCCCCTCTGTTTCTCGCCCTCTGTTTCAGCGCTCTGTTTCAGCCCCTCTGTTTCAGACCCTCTGTTTCTCACCCTCTGTTTCAGCCCCTCTGATTCAGCCCCACTGATTCAGCCCCACTCATTCAGCCAGTCTGTTTCAGCCCCTCTGTTTCTCGCCCTCTGTTTCAGTCACTCTGTTTCTCGCCCTCTGTTTCTCGCCCTCTGTTTCAGCCCCTCTGTTTCTCGCCCTCTGTTTCAGCCCCTCTGTTTCTCGCCCTCTGTTTCAGCCCCTCTGTTTCTCGCCCTCTGTTTCAGCCCCTCTGATTCTGCCCCTCTGTTTCCCGCCCTCTGTTTCAGCCCCTCTGTTTCAGCCCCTCTGTTTCAGCCCCTCTGTTTCAGCCCCTCTGTTTCATCCCCTCTGATTCTCGCCCTCTGTTTCAGCCCCTCTGTTTCTCGCCCTCTGTTTCAGCCCCTCTGTTTCAGCCCCTCTGTTTCAGCCCCTCTGTTTCAGCCCCTCTGTTTCTCGCCCTCTGTTTCAGCCCCTCTGTTTCTCGCCCTCAGTTTCAGCCCCTCTGTTTCAGCCGCTCTGTTTCAGTCCCTCTGTTTCTCGCCCTCTGTTTCAGCCCCTCTTTTTCTCGCCCACTGTTTCAGCCCCTCTGTTTCAGCCCCTCTGTTTCAGCCCCTCTGTTTCTCGCCCTCTGTTTCAGCCCCTCTGTTTCTCGCCCTCTGTTTCAGCCGCTCTGTTTCTCACCCTCTGTTTCAGCCTCTCTGTTTCTCGCCGTCTGTTTCAGCCCCTCTGATTCAGCCCCTCTGTTTCAGCCCCTCTGTTTCAGCCCTTCTGTTTCTCGCTCTCTGTTTCAGCCCCTCTGTTTCTCGCCCTCTGTTTCAGCCCCTCTGTTTCTCGCCCTCTGTTTCAGCCCCTCTGATTCAGCCCCTCTGTTTCAGCCCCTCTGTTTCAGCCCCTCTGTTTCATCCCCTCTGTTTCTCGCCCTCTGTTTCTCACCCTCTGTTTCTCGCCCTCTGTTTCTCACCCTCTGTTTCTCGCCCTCTGTTTCAGCCCCTCTGTATTTCGCACTCTGTTTCAGCCCCTCTGTTTCTCGCCCTCTGTTTCAGGCACTCTGTATCAGCCCCTCTGTTTCAGCCCCTCTGTTTCAGCCCTTCTGTTTCTCGCCCTCTGTTTCTCGCCCGCTGTTTCAGCCCGTTTGTTTCTCGCCCTCTGTTTCAGCCCCTCTGTTTCAGCCCCTCTGATTCAGCCCCTCTGTTTCAGCCCCTCTGTTTCTCGCCCTCTGTTTCAGCCCCTCTGTTTCAGCCCCTCTGTTTCAGCCCCTCTGTTTCTCGCCCTCTGTTTCAGCCCCTCTGTTTCTCGCCCTCAGTTTCAGCCCCTCTGTTTCAGCCGCTCTGTTTCAGTCCCTCTGTTTCTCGCCCTCTGTTTCAGCCCCTCTTTTTCTCGCCCACTGTTTCAGCCCCTCTGTTTCAGCCCCTCTGTTTCAGCCCCTCTGTTTCTCGCCCTCTGTTTCAGCCCCTCTGTTTCTCGCCCTCTGTTTCAGCCGCTCTGTTTCTCACCCTCTGTTTCAGCCTCTCTGTTTCTCGCCGTCTGTTTCAGCCCCTCTGATTCAGCCCCTCTGTTTCAGCCCCTCTGTTTCAGCCCTTCTGTTTCTCGCTCTCTGTTTCAGCCCCTCTGTTTCTCGCCCTCTGTTTCAGCCCCTCTGTTTCTCGCCCTCTGTTTCAGCCCCTCTGATTCAGCCCCTCTGTTTCAGCCCCTCTGTTTCAGCCCCTCTGTTTCATCCCCTCTGTTTCTCGCCCTCTGTTTCTCACCCTCTGTTTCTCGCCCTCTGTTTCTCACCCTCTGTTTCTCGCCCTCTGTTTCAGCCCCTCTGTATTTCGCACTCTGTTTCAGCCCCTCTGTTTCTCGCCCTCTGTTTCAGGCACTCTGTTTCAGCCCCTCTGTTTCAGCCCCTCTGTTTCAGCCCTTCTGTTTCTCGCCCTCTGTTTCTCGCCCGCTGTTTCAGCCCGTTTGTTTCTCGCCCTCTGTTTCAGCCCCTCTGTTTCAGCCCCTCTGATTCAGCCCCTCTGTTTCAGCCCCTCTGTTTCAGCCCCTCTGTTTCAGCCCCTCTGTTTCTCGCCCTCTGTTTCAGCCCCTCTGTTTCTCGCCGTCTGTTTCAGCCCATCTCTTTCAGCCCCTCTGTTTCAGCCCCTCTGTTTCAGGCCCTCTGTTTCTCGCCCTCTGTTTCAGCCCCTCTGTTTCTCGCCCTCTGTTTCAGCCCCTCTGTTTCTCGCCCTGTGTTTCAGCCCCTCGGTTTCTCGCCCTCTGTTTCAGCCCCTCTGTTTCAGCCTCTCTGTTTCAGCCCCTCTGTTTCTCGTCCTCTGTTTCAGCCCCTCTGTTTCTCGCCCTCTGTTTCAGCCCATCTGTTTCTGCCCCTCTGTTTCTCGCCTTCTGTTTCAGCCCCTCTGATTCAGCCCCTCTGTTTCAGCCCCTCTGATTCAGCCCCTCTGTTTCCCGCCCCTCTGTTTCAGCCCCTCTGTTTCAGCCCCTCTGTTTCATCCCCTCTGTTTCTCGCCCTCTGTTTCTCACCCTCTGTTTCTCGCCCTCTGTTTCAGCCCCTCTGTTTCTCGCCCTCTGTTTCAGCCCCTCTGTTTCTCGCCCTCTGTTCCAACCCCTCTGTTTCAGCCCCTCAGTTTCAGCCACTCTGTTTCAGCGCCTCTGTTTCAGCCCCTCTTTTTCAGCCCCTCTGTTTCTCGCCCTCTGTTTCAGCCCCTCTGTTATTCGCCCTCTTTTTCAGCCCCTCTGTTTCAGCCCATCTGTTTCAGCCACTCTATTTCTCGCCCTCTGTTTCAGCCCCTCTGTTTCGCACCCTCTGTTTCAGCCCCTCTGATTCAGCCCCTCTGTTTCAGCCCCTCTGTTTCTCGCCCTCTGCTTCAGCCCCTCTGTTATTCGCCCTCTTTTTCAGCCCCTCTGTTTCAGCCCGTCTGTTTCAGCCCCTCTGTTTTGCACCCTCTGTTTCAGCCCCTCTGATTCAGCCCCTTTGTTTCTCGCCCTCTGTTTCAGCCCCTCTGTTTCTCGCCCTCTGTTTCAGCCCCTGTGATTCAGCCCCTCTGTTTCAGCCCCTCTGATTCAGCCCCTCTGATTTAGCCCCTCTGATTCAGCCCCTCTGTTTCTCGCCCTCTGTTTCAGCGCATCTGTTTCAGCCCCTCTGTTTCAGACCCTCTGTTTCTCACCCTCTGTTTCAGCCCCTCTGATTCAGCCCCTCTGATTCAGCCCCACTCATTCAGCCACTCTGTTTCAGCCCCTCTGTTTCTCGCCCTCTGTTTCAGCCCCTCTGTTTCTCGCCTTCTGTTTCAGCCCCTCTGTTTCAGCACCTCTGTATCTCGCCCTCTGTTTCAGCCCCTCTGTTCCTCGCCCTCTGTTTCAGCCCCTCTGTTATTCGCCCTCTTTTTCAGCCCCTCTGTTTCAGCCCGTCTGTTTCAGCCACTCTGTTTCTCGCCCTCTGTTTCAGCCCCTATGTTTCGCACCCTCTGTTTCAGCCCCTCTGATTCAGCCCCTCTGTTCTCGCCCTCTGTTTCAGCCCCTCTGTTTCTCGCCCTCTGTTTCAGCCCCTCTGTTTCAGCACCTCTGTTTCTCGCCCTCTGTTTCAGACCCTCTGATTCAGCCCCTCTGTTTCAGCCCCTCTCTTTCAGCCCCTCTGTTTCAGCCCCTCTGTTTCTCGCCCTCTGCTTCAGCCCCTCTGTTTCTCGCCGTCTGTTTCAGCCGCTCTCTTTCAGCCCCTCTGTTTCAGCCCCTCTGTTTCAGCCCCTCTGTTTCTCGCCCTCTGTTTCAGCCCCTCTGTTTCTAGCCCTCTGTTTCAGCCCCTCTGTTCCTCGCCCTCTGTTTCAGCCCCTCGGTTTCTCGCCCTCTGTTTCAGCCCCTCTGTTTCAGCCCCTCTGTTTCTCGTCCTCTGTTTCAGCCCCTCTGTTTCTCGCCCTTTGTTTCAGCCCCTCGGATTCAGCCCCTCTGTTTCAGCCCCTCTGATTCAGCCCCTCTGTTTCCCGCCCCTCTGTTTCAGCCCCTCTGTTTCAGCCCCTCTGTTTCATCCCCTCTGTTTCTCACCCTCTGTTTCTCACCCTCTGTTTCTCGCCCTCTGTTTCAGCCCCTCTGTTTCTCGCCCTTTGTTTCTGCCCCTCTCTTTCTCGCCCTCTGTTTCAGCCCCTCTGTTTATCGCCCTGTTTCAGCTCCTCTGATTCAGCCCCTCTGTTTCAGCCCCTCTGTTTCTCCCCCTCTGTTCCAGCCCCTCTGTTTCAGCCCCTATGTTTCAGCCACTCTGTGTCAGCCCCTCTTTTTCAACCCCTCTGTTTCAGCCCCTCTGTTTCTCGGCCTCTGTTTCAGCCCCTCAGTTTTTCGCCCTCTTTTTCAGCCCCTCTGTTTCAGCCCCTCTGTTTCAACCCCTCTGTTTCAGCCCCTCTGTTTCTCGGCCTCTGTTTCAGCCCCTCAGTTTTTCGCCCTCTTTTTCAGCCCCTCTGTTTCAGTCCCTCTGTTTCTCGCCCTCTGTTTCTCGCCCTCTGTTTCAGCCACTCTGTTTCTCGCCCACTGTTTCAGCCCCACTGTTTCTCGCCGTCTGTCTCAGCCCCTCTGTTTCTCGCCCTCTGTTTCAGCCGCTCTTTTTCTCGCCCTCTGTTTCTGCCTCTCTGTTTCTCGCCCTCTGTTTCAGGCCCTCTGTTTCAGCCCCTCTGTTTCAGCCCCTCTGTTTCAGCCACTCTGTTTCGCGCCCTCTGTTTCAGCCCCTCTGTTTGTCGCCCTCTGTTTCAGCCCCTCTGTTTCATGCCCTCTGTATCAGCCTCTCTGTTT
Organism: Chiloscyllium punctatum; assembly: GCF_047496795.1. NCBI lineage: Eukaryota > Metazoa > Chordata > Chondrichthyes > Orectolobiformes > Hemiscylliidae > Chiloscyllium > Chiloscyllium punctatum. Next base: position 3,032,540 of record NW_027309797.1, on the reverse strand, counting down.
CAACCCCTCTGTTTCAGCCCCTCTGTTTCAGCCCCTCTGTTTCTCGCCCTCTGTTTCTCGCCCTCTGTTTCAGCCCCTCTGTTTCTCACCCTCTGTTTCAGCCCCTCTGTTTCAGGCCCTCTGATTCAGCCCTTCTGATTCAGCCCCTCTGTTTCTCGCCCTCTGTTTTAGCCCCTCTGTTTCAGCCCTTCTGTTTCAGCCCCTCTGTTTCAGCCCCTCTGTTTCTCGCCCACTGTTTCAGCCACTCTGTTTCTCGCCCTCTGTTTCTCGACCTCTGTTTCAGCCCCTCTGTTTCAGCCCCTCTGTTTCAGCCTCTCTGTTTCAGCCCCTCTGTTTCCCGCCCTCTGTTTCAGCCCCTCTGATTCTCGCCCTCTGTTTCTGCCCCTCTGATTTAGCCCCTCTGTTTCAGCCCCTCTGTTTCAGCCACTCTGTTTCTCGCCCTCTGTTTCAGCCCCTCTGTTTCAGCCCCTCTGTTTCTCGCCCTCTATTTCAGCCCCTCTGTTTCTCGCCCTCTGTTTCAGCCCCTCTGATTCAGCCCCTCTGATTGAGCCCCGCTGTTTCAGCCCCTCTGTTTCTCGCCCTCTGTTTCAGCCCCTCTGTTTCTCGCCCTCTGTTCCAACCCCTCTGTTTCAGCCCCTCAGTTTCAGCCACTCTGTTTCAGCGCCTCTGTTTCAGCCCCTCTGATTCAGCCCCTCTGTTTCTCGCCCTCTGTTTCAGCCCCTCTGTTATTCGCCCTCTTTTTCAGCCCCTCTGTTTCAGCCCGTCTGTTTCAGCCACTCTGTTTCTCGCCCTCTGTTTAAGCCCCTCTGTTTCGCACCCTCTGTTTCAGCCCCTCTGATTCAGCCCCTCTGTTTCAGCCCCTCTGTTTCTCGCCCTCTGTTTCAGCCCCTCTGATTCAGCCCCTCTGTTTCAGCCCCTCTGATTCAGCCCCTCTGTTTCCCGCCCCTCTGTTTCAGCCCCTCTGTTTCAGCCCCTCTGTTTCATCCCCTCTGTTTCTCGCCCTCTGTTTCTCACCCTCTGTTTCTCGCCCTCTGTTTCAGCCCCTCTGTTTCTCGCCCTCTGTTTCAGCCCCTCTGTTTCTCGCCCTCTGTTCCAACCCCTCTGTTTCAGCCCCTCAGTTTCAGCCACTCTGTTTCAGCGCCTCTGTTTCAGCCCCTCTTTTTCAGCCCCTCTGTTTCTCGCCCTCTGTTTCAGCCCCTCTGTTATTCGCCCTCTTTTTCAGCCCCTCTGTTTCAGCCCATCTGTTTCAGCCACTCTATTTCTCGCCCTCTGTTTCAGCCCCTCTGTTTCGCACCCTCTGTTTCAGCCCCTCTGATTCAGCCCCTCTGTTTCAGCCCCTCTGTTTCTCGCCCTCTGCTTCAGCCCCTCTGTTATTCGCCCTCTTTTTCAGCCCCTCTGTTTCAGCCCGTCTGTTTCAGCCCCTCTGTTTTGCACCCTCTGTTTCAGCCCCTCTGATTCAGCCCCTTTGTTTCTCGCCCTCTGTTTCAGCCCCTCTGTTTCTCGCCCTCTGTTTCAGCCCCTGTGATTCAGCCCCTCTGTTTCAGCCCCTCTGATTCAGCCCCTCTGATTTAGCCCCTCTGATTCAGCCCCTCTGTTTCTCGCCCTCTGTTTCAGCGCATCTGTTTCAGCCCCTCTGTTTCAGACCCTCTGTTTCTCACCCTCTGTTTCAGCCCCTCTGATTCAGCCCCTCTGATTCAGCCCCACTCATTCAGCCACTCTGTTTCAGCCCCTCTGTTTCTCGCCCTCTGTTTCAGCCCCTCTGTTTCTCGCCTTCTGTTTCAGCCCCTCTGTTTCAGCACCTCTGTATCTCGCCCTCTGTTTCAGCCCCTCTGTTCCTCGCCCTCTGTTTCAGCCCCTCTGTTATTCGCCCTCTTTTTCAGCCCCTCTGTTTCAGCCCGTCTGTTTCAGCCACTCTGTTTCTCGCCCTCTGTTTCAGCCCCTATGTTTCGCACCCTCTGTTTCAGCCCCTCTGATTCAGCCCCTCTGTTCTCGCCCTCTGTTTCAGCCCCTCTGTTTCTCGCCCTCTGTTTCAGCCCCTCTGTTTCAGCACCTCTGTTTCTCGCCCTCTGTTTCAGACCCTCTGATTCAGCCCCTCTGTTTCAGCCCCTCTCTTTCAGCCCCTCTGTTTCAGCCCCTCTGTTTCTCGCCCTCTGCTTCAGCCCCTCTGTTTCTCGCCGTCTGTTTCAGCCGCTCTCTTTCAGCCCCTCTGTTTCAGCCCCTCTGTTTCAGCCCCTCTGTTTCTCGCCCTCTGTTTCAGCCCCTCTGTTTCTAGCCCTCTGTTTCAGCCCCTCTGTTCCTCGCCCTCTGTTTCAGCCCCTCGGTTTCTCGCCCTCTGTTTCAGCCCCTCTGTTTCAGCCCCTCTGTTTCTCGTCCTCTGTTTCAGCCCCTCTGTTTCTCGCCCTTTGTTTCAGCCCCTCGGATTCAGCCCCTCTGTTTCAGCCCCTCTGATTCAGCCCCTCTGTTTCCCGCCCCTCTGTTTCAGCCCCTCTGTTTCAGCCCCTCTGTTTCATCCCCTCTGTTTCTCACCCTCTGTTTCTCACCCTCTGTTTCTCGCCCTCTGTTTCAGCCCCTCTGTTTCTCGCCCTTTGTTTCTGCCCCTCTCTTTCTCGCCCTCTGTTTCAGCCCCTCTGTTTATCGCCCTGTTTCAGCTCCTCTGATTCAGCCCCTCTGTTTCAGCCCCTCTGTTTCTCCCCCTCTGTTCCAGCCCCTCTGTTTCAGCCCCTATGTTTCAGCCACTCTGTGTCAGCCCCTCTTTTTCAACCCCTCTGTTTCAGCCCCTCTGTTTCTCGGCCTCTGTTTCAGCCCCTCAGTTTTTCGCCCTCTTTTTCAGCCCCTCTGTTTCAGCCCCTCTGTTTCAACCCCTCTGTTTCAGCCCCTCTGTTTCTCGGCCTCTGTTTCAGCCCCTCAGTTTTTCGCCCTCTTTTTCAGCCCCTCTGTTTCAGTCCCTCTGTTTCTCGCCCTCTGTTTCTCGCCCTCTGTTTCAGCCACTCTGTTTCTCGCCCACTGTTTCAGCCCCACTGTTTCTCGCCGTCTGTCTCAGCCCCTCTGTTTCTCGCCCTCTGTTTCAGCCGCTCTTTTTCTCGCCCTCTGTTTCTGCCTCTCTGTTTCTCGCCCTCTGTTTCAGGCCCTCTGTTTCAGCCCCTCTGTTTCAGCCCCTCTGTTTCAGCCACTCTGTTTCGCGCCCTCTGTTTCAGCCCCTCTGTTTGTCGCCCTCTGTTTCAGCCCCTCTGTTTCATGCCCTCTGTATCAGCCTCTCTGTTTCAACCCCTCTGTTTCAGCCCCTCTGTTTCAGCCCCTCTGTTTCTCGCCCTCTGTTTCTCGCCCTCTGTTTCAGCCCCTCTGTTTCTCACCCTCTGTTTCAGCCCCTCTGTTTCAGGCCCTCTGATTCAGCCCTTCTGATTCAGCCCCTCTGTTTCTCGCCCTCTGTTTTAGCCCCTCTGTTTCAGCCCTTCTGTTTCAGCCCCTCTGTTTCAGCCCCTCTGTTTCTCGCCCACTGTTTCAGCCACTCTGTTTCTCGCCCTCTGTTTCTCGACCTCTGTTTCAGCCCCTCTGTTTCAGCCCCTCTGTTTCAGCCTCTCTGTTTCAGCCCCTCTGTTTCCCGCCCTCTGTTTCAGCCCCTCTGATTCTCGCCCTCTGTTTCTGCCCCTCTGATTTAGCCCCTCTGTTTCAGCCCCTCTGTTTCAGCCACTCTGTTTCTCGCCCTCTGTTTCAGCCCCTCTGTTTCAGCCCCTCTGTTTCTCGCCCTCTATTTCAGCCCCTCTGTTTCTCGCCCTCTGTTTCAGCCCCTCTGATTCAGCCCCTCTGATTGAGCCCCGCTGTTTCAGCCCCTCTGTTTCTCGCCCTCTGTTTCAGCCCCTCTGTTTCTCGCCCTCTGTTCCAACCCCTCTGTTTCAGCCCCTCAGTTTCAGCCACTCTGTTTCAGCGCCTCTGTTTCAGCCCCTCTGATTCAGCCCCTCTGTTTCTCGCCCTCTGTTTCAGCCCCTCTGTTATTCGCCCTCTTTTTCAGCCCCTCTGTTTCAGCCCGTCTGTTTCAGCCACTCTGTTTCTCGCCCTCTGTTTAAGCCCCTCTGTTTCGCACCCTCTGTTTCAGCCCCTCTGATTCAGCCCCTCTGTTTCAGCCCCTCTGTTTCTCGCCCTCTGTTTCAGCCCCTCTGTTTTTCGCCCTCTTTTTCAGCCCCACTGTTTCAGCCCGTCTGTTTCATCCACTCTGTTTCTTGCCCTCTGTTTCAGCCCCTCTGTTTCGCACCCTCTGTTTCAGCCCCTCTGATTCAGCCCCTCTGTTTCTGGCCCTCTGTTTCAGCCCCTCTGTTTCTCGCCCTCTGTTTCAGCCCCTGTGATTCAGCCCCTCTGTTTCAGCCCCTCTGTTTCAGCCCCTCTGATTTAGCCCCTCTGATTCAGCCCCTCTGTTTCTCGCCCTCTGTTTCAGCGCATCTGTTTCAGCCCCTCTGTTTCAGACCCTCTGTTTCTCACCCTCTGTTTCAGCCCCTCTGATTCAGCCCCACTGATTCAGCCCCACTCATTCAGCCAGTCTGTTTCAGCCCCTCTGTTTCTCGCCCTCTGTTTCAGTCCCTCTGTTTCTCGCCCTCTGTTTCTCGCCCTCTGTTTCAGCCCCTCTGTTTCTCGCCCTCTGTTTCAGCCCCTCTGTTTCTCGCCCTCTGTTTCAGTCCCTCTGTTTCTCGCCCTCTGTTTCTCACCCTCTGTTTCAGCCCCTCTGTTTCAGGCCCTCTGATTCAGCCCTTCTGATTCAGCCCCTCTGTTTCTCGCCCTCTGTTTTAGCCCCTCTGTTTCAGCCCTTCTGTTTCAGCCCCTCTGTTTCAGCCCCTCTGTTTCTCGCCCACTGTTTCAGCCACTCTGTTTCTCGCCCTCTGTTTCAGCCCCTCTGTTTCTCGACCTCTGTTTCAGCCCCTCTGTTTCAGCCCCTCTGTTTCAGCCTCTCTGTTTCAGCCCCTCTGTTTCCCGCCCTCTGTTTCAGCCCCTCTGTTGCTCGCCCTCTGTTTCTGCCCCTCTGATTTAGCCCCTCTGTTTCAGCCCCTCTGTTTCAGCCACTCTGTTTCTCGCCCTCTGTTTCAGCCCCTCTGTTTCAGCCCCTCTGTTTCTCGCCCTCTATTTCAGCCCCTCTGTTTCTCGCCCTCTGTTTCAGCCCCTCTGATTCAGCCCCTCTGATTGAGCCCCGCTGTTTCAGCCCCTCTGTTTCTCGCCCTCTGTTTCAGCCCCTCTGTTTCTCGCCCTCTGTTCCAACCCCTCTGTTTCAGCCCCTCAGTTTCAGCCACTCTGTTTCAGCGCCTCTGTTTCAGCCCCTCTGATTCAGCCCCTCTGTTTTTCGCCCTCTGTTTCAGCCCCTCTGTTATTCGCCCTCTTTTTCAGCCCCTCTGTTTCAGCCCGTCTGTTTCAGCCACTCTGTTTCTCGCCCTCTGTTTAAGCCCCTCTGTTTCGCACCCTCTGTTTCAGCCCCTCTGATTCAGCCCCTCTGTTTCAGCCCCTCTGTTTCTCGCCCTCTGTTTCAGCCCCTCTGTTTTTCGCCCTCTTTTTCAGCCCCACTGTTTCAGCCCGTCTGTTTCAGCCACTCTGTTTCTTGCCCTCTGTTTCAGCCCCTCTGTTTCGCACCCTCTGTTTCAGCCCCTCTGATTCAGCCCCTCTGTTTCTGGCCCTCTGTTTCAGCCCCTCTGTTTCTCGCCCTCTGTTTCAGCCCCTGTGATTCAGCCCCTCTGTTTCAGCCCCTCTGATTCAGCCCCTCTGATTTAGCCCCTCTGATTCAGCCCCTCTGTTTCTCGCCCTCTGTTTCAGCGCATCTGTTTCAGCCCCTCTGTTTCAGACCCTCTGTTTCTCACCCTCTGTTTCAGCCCCTCTGATTCAGCCCCACTGATTCAGCCCCACTCATTCAGCCAGTCTGTTTCAGCTCCTCTGTTTCTCGCCCTCTGTTTCAGTCCCTCTGTTTCTCGCCCTCTGTTTCTCGCCCTCTGTTTCAGCCCCTCTGTTTCTCGCCCTCTGTTGTCAGCCCCTCTGTTTCTCGCCCTCTGTTTCAGCCCCTCTGTTTCAGCACCTCTGTATCTCGCCCTCTGTTTCAGCCCCTCTGTTTCTCGCCCTCTGTTTCAGCCCCTCTGATTCTGCCCCTCTGTTTCCCGCCCTCTGTTTCAGCCCCTCTGTTTCTCGCCCTCTGTTTCAGCCCCTCTGTTTCAGCCCCTCATGATTCTCGCCCTCTGTTTCAGCCCCTCTGTTTCTCGCCCTCTGTTTCAGCCCCTCTGTTTCAGCCCCTCTGTTTCAGCCCCTCTGTTTCAGCCCCTCTGTTTCTCGCCCTCTGTTTCAGCCCCTCTGTTTCTCGCCCTCAGTTTCAACCCCTCTGTTTCAGCCGCTCTGTTTCAGTCCCTCTGTTTCTCGCCCTCTGTTTCTCGCCCTCTGTTTCAGCCCCTCTGTTTCTCGCCCTCTGTTTCAGCCCCTCTGATTCTGCCCCTCTGTTTCCCGCCCTCTGTTTCAGCCCCTCTGTTTCTCGCCCTCTGTTTCAGCGCTCTGTTTCAGCCCCTCTGTTTCAGACCCTCTGTTTCTCACCCTCTGTTTCAGCCCCTCTGATTCAGCCCCACTGATTCAGCCCCACTCATTCAGCCAGTCTGTTTCAGCCCCTCTGTTTCACGCCCTCTGTTTCAGTCACTCTGTTTCTCGCCCTCTGTTTCTCGCCCTCTGTTTCAGCCCCTCTGTTTCTCGCCCTCTGTTTCAGCCCCTCTGTTTCTCGCCCTCTGTTTCAGCCCCTCTGTTTCTCGCCCTCTGTTTCAGCCCCTCTGATTCTGCCCCTCTGTTTCCCGCCCTCTGTTTCAGCCCCTCTGTTTCAGCCCCTCTGTTTCAGCCCCTCTGTTTCAGCCCCTCTGTTTCATCCCCTCTGATTCTCGCCCTCTGTTTCAGCCCCTCTGTTTCTCGCCCTCTGTTTCAGCCCCTCTGTTTCAGCCCCTCTGTTTCAGCCCCTCTGTTTCAGCCCCTCTGTTTCTCGCCCTCTGTTTCAGTCCCTCTGTTTCTCGCCCTCAGATTCAGCCCCTCTGTTTCAGCCGCTCTGTTTCAGTCCCTCTGTTTCTCGCCCTCTGTTTCAGCCCCTCTTTTTCTCGCCCTCTGTTTCAGCCCCTCTGTTTCAGCCCCTCTGTTTCAGCCCCTCTGTTTCTCGCCCTCTGTTTCAGCCCCTCTGTTTCTCGCCCTCTGTTTCAGCCGCTCTGTTTCTCACCCTCTGCTTCAGCCTCTCTGTTTCTCGCCGTCTGTTTCAGCCCCTCTGATTCAGCCCCTCTGTTTCAGCCCCTCTGTTTCAGCCCTTCTGTTTCTCGCTCTCTGTTTCAGCCCCTCTGTTTCTCGCCCTCTGTTTCAGCCCCTCTGTTTCTCGCCCTCTGTTTCAGCCCCTCTGATTCAGCCCCTCTGTTTCAGCCCCTCTGTTTCATCCCCTCTGTTTCTCGCCCTCTGTTTCTCACCCTCTGTTTCTCGCCCTCTGTTTCTCACCCTCTGTTTCTCGCCCTCTGTTTCAGCCCCTCTGTATTTCGCACTCTGTTTCAGCCCCTCTGTTTCTCGCCCTCTGTTTCAGGCACTCTGTTTCAGCCCCTCTGTTTCAGCCCCTCTGTTTCAGCCCTTCTGTTTCTCGCCCTCTGTTTCTCGCCCGCTGTTTCAGCCCGTTTGTTTCTCGCCCTCTGTTTCAGCCCCTCTGTTTCAGCCCCTCTGATTCAGCCCCTCTGTTTCAGCCCCTCTGTTTCAGCCCCTCTGTTTCAGCCCCTCTGTTTCTCGCCCTCTGTTTCAGCCCCTCTGTTTCTCGCCGTCTGTTTCAGCCCATCTCTTTCAGCCCCTCTGTTTCAGCCCCTCTGTTTCAGGCCCTCTGTTTCTCGCCCTCTGTTTCAGCCCCTCTGTTTCTCGCCCTCTGTTTCAGCCCCTCTGTTTCTCGCCCTCTGTTTCAGCCCCTCGGTTTCTCGCCCTCTGTTTCAGCCCCTCTGTTTCAGCCTCTCTGTTTCAGCCCCTCTGTTTCTCGTCCTCTGTTTCAGCCCCTCTGTTTCTCGCCCTCTGTTTCAGCCCATCTGTTTCTGCCCCTCTGTTTCTCGCCTTCTGTTTCAGCCCCTCTGATTCAGCCCCTCTGTTTCAGCCCCTCTGATTCAGCCCCTCTGTTTCCCGCCCCTCTGTTTCAGCCCCTCTGTTTCAGCCCCTCTGTTTCATCCCCTCTGTTTCTCGCCCTCTGTTTCTCACCCTCTGTTTCTCGCCCTCTGTTTCAGCCCCTCTGTTTCTCGCCCTCTGTTTCAGCCCCTCTGTTTCAGCCCCTCTGTTTCTCGCCCTTTGTTTCTGCCCCTCTGTTTCTCGCCCTCTGTTTCAGCCCCTCTGTTTCTAGCCCTGTTTCAGCTCCTCTGATTCAGCCCCGCTGTTTCAGCCCCTCTGTTTCTTCCCCTCTGTTCCAGCCCCTCTGTTTCTCGGCCTCTGTTTCAGCCCCTCAGTTTTTCGCCCACTTTTTCAGCCCCTCTGTTTCAGCCCCTCTGTTTCAGCCCCTCTGTTTCAGTCCCTCTGTTTCAGTCCCTCTGTTTCTCGCCCTCTGTTTCTCGCCCTCTGTTTCAGCCCCTCTGTTTCTCGCCCTCTGTTTCAGCCCCACTGTTTCTCGCCGTCTGTTTCAGCCCCTCTGTTTCTCGCCCTCTGTTTCAGCCGCTCTTTTTCTCGCCCTCTGTTTCTGCCTCTCTGTTTCTCGCCCTCTGTTTCAGGCCCTCTGTTTCAGCCCCTCTGTTTCAGCCCCTCTGTTTCAGCCCCTCTGTTTCTCGCCCTCTGTTTCAGCCCCTCTGTTTCTCGCCCTCTGTTTCAGCCCCTCTGTTTCATGCCCTCTGTATCAGCCTCTCTGTTTCAACCCCTCTGTTTCAGCCCCTCTGTTTCAGCCCCTCTGTTTCTCGCCCTCTGTTTCTCGCCCTCTGTTTCAGCCCCTCTGTTTCTCGCCCTCAGTTTCAGCCCCTCTGTTTCAGGCCCTCTGATTCAGCCCCTCTGTTTCAGCCCGTCTGTTTCAGCCCCTCTGTTTCTCGCCCTCTGTTTCAGCCCCTATGTTTCTCACCCTCTGTTTCAGCATCTCTGTTTCTCGCCGTCTGTTTCAGCCCCTGTGTTTCAGCCCCTCTGTTTCTCGCCCTCTGTTTCAGCCCCTCTGTTTCTCGCCCTCTGTTTCAGCCCCTCTGATTCAGCCCCTCTGTTTCAGCCCCTCTGTTTCAGCCCCTCTGTTTCATCCCCTCTGTTTCTCGCCCTCTGTTTCTCACCCTCTGTTTCTCGCCCTCTGTTTCAGCCCCTCTGTTTCTCGCCCTCTGTTTCAGCCCCTGTGTTTCTCGCCCTCTGTTTCAGCCCCTCTGTTTCAGCCCCTCTGTTTCTCGCCCTCTGTTTCTCGCCCGCTGTTTCAGCCTGTTTGTTTCTCGCCCTCTGTTTCAGCCCCTCTGTTTCAGCCCATCTGATTCAGCCCCTCTGAATCAGCCCCTCTGTTTCTCGACCTCTGTTTCAGCCCCTCTGTTTGAGCCCCTCTGTTTCACCCCCTCTGTTTCTCGCCCTCTGTTTCAGCCCCTCTGTTTCTCGCCGTCTGTTTCAGCCCCTCTCTTTCAGCCCCTCTCTTTCAGCCCCTCTGTTTCAGCCCCTCTGTTTCTCGCCCTCTGTTTAAGCCCCTCTGTTTCTCGCCCTCTGTTTCAGCCCCTCGGTTTCTCGCCCTCTGTTTCAGCCCCTCTGTTTCAGCCCCTCTGTTTCTCGTCCTCTGTTTCAGCCCCTCTGTTTCTCGCCCTCTGTTTCAGCCCATCTGTTTCTGCCCCTCTGTTTCTCGACTTCTGTTTCAGCCCCTCTGATTCAGCCCCTCTTTTTCAGCCCCTCTGATTCAGCCCCTCTATTTCCCGCCCCTCTGTTTCAGCCCCTCTGTTTCAGCCCCTCTGTTTCATCCCCTCTGTTTCTCGCCCTCTGTTTCTCACCCTCTGTTTCTCGCCCTCAGTTTCAGCCCCTTTGTTTCTCGCCCTCTGTTTCAGCCCCTCTGTTTCAGCCCCTCTGTTTCTCGCCCTTTGTTTCTGCCCCTCTCTTTCTCGCCCTCTGTTTCAGCCCCTCTGTTTCTCGCCCTGTTTCAGCCCCTCTGATTCAGCCCCTCTGTTTCAGCCCCTCTGTTTCTCCCCCTCTGTTCCAGCCCCTCTGTTTCAGCCCCTCTGTTTCAGCCACTCTGTGTCAGCCCCTCTGTTTCAACCCCTCTGTTTCAGCCCCACTGTTTCTCGGCCTCTGTTTCAGCCCCTCTGTTTTTCGCCCTCTTTTTCAGCCCCTCTGTTTCAGCCCGTCTGTTTCAGCTACTCTGTTTCTCGCCCACTGTTTCAGCCCCTCTGTTTCAGCCCCTCTGTTTCATCCCCTCTGTTTCTCGCCTGCTGTTTCTCACCCTCTGTTTCCCCCCCTCTGTTTCAGCCCCTCTGTTTTTCGCCCTCTGTTTCAGCCCCTCCGTTTCAGCCCCTCTGTTTCTCGCCCTTTGTTTCTGCCCCTCTGTTTCTCGCCCTCTGTTTCAGCCCCTCTGTTTCTCGCACTCTGTTTCAGCCCCTGTGATTCAGCCCCTCTGTTTCAGCCCCTCTGATTCAGCCCCTCTGATTTAGCCCCTCTGATTCAGCCCCTCTCTTTCTCGCCCTCAGTTTCAGCGCATCTGTTTCAGCCCCTCTGTTTCAGCCCCTCTGATTCAGCCCCACTGATTCACCCCACTCATTCAGCCACTCTGTTTCAGCCCCTCTGTTTCTCGCCCTCTGTTTCAGTCCCTCTGTTTCTCGCCCTCTGTTTCTCGCCCTCTGTTTCAGCCCCTCTGTTTCTCGCCCTCTGTTTCAGCCCCTCTGTTTCTCGCCCTCTGTTTCAGCCCCTCAGTTTCAGCACCTCTGTATCTCGCCCTCTGTTTCAGCCCCTCTGTTTCTCGCCCTCTGTTTCAGCCCCTCTGATTCTGCCCCTCTGTTTCCCGCCCTCTGTTTCAGCCCCTCTGTTTCTCGCCCTCTGTTTCAGCCCCTCTGTTTCAGCCCCTCTGTTTCATCCCCTCTGATTCTCGCCCTCTGTTTCAGCCCCTCTGTTTCTCGCCCTCTGTTTCAGCCCCTCTGTTTCAGCCCCTCTGTTTCAGCCCCTCTGTTTCAGCCCCTCTGTTTCTCGCCCTCTGTTTCAGCCCCTCTGTTTCTCGCCCTCAGTTTCAGCCCCTCTGTTTCAGCCGCTCTGTTTCAGTCCCTCTGTTTCTCGCCCTCTGTTTCTCGCCCTCTGTTTCAGCCCCTGTGATTCAGCCCCTCTGTTTCAGCCCCTCTGATTCAGCCCCTCTGATTTAGCCCCTCTGATTCAGCCCCTCTTTTTCTCGCCCTCTGTTTCAGCGCTCTGTTTCAGCCCCTCTGTTTCAGACCCTCTGTTTCTCACCCTCTGTTTCAGCCCCTCTGATTCAGCCCCACTGATTCAGCCCCACTCATTCAGCCAGTCTGTTTCAGCCCCTCTGTTTCTCGCCCTCTGTTTCAGTCCCTCTGTTTCTCGCCCTCTGTTTCAGCCCCTCTGTTTCTCGCCCTCTGTTTCAGCCCCTCTGTTTCTCGCCCTCTGTTTCAGCCCCTCTGTTTCAGCACCTCTGTATCTCGCCCTCTGTTTCAGCCCCTCTGTTTCTCGCTCTCTGTTTCAGCCCCTCTGATTCTGCCCCTCTGTTTCCCGCCCTCTGTTTCAGCCCCTCTGTTTCTCGCCCTCTGTTTCAGCCCCTCTGTTTCATCCCCTCTGATTCTCGCCCTCTGTTTCAGCCCCTCTGTTTCTCGCCCTCTGTTTCAGCCCCTCTGTTTCAGCCCCTCTGTTTCAGCCCCTCTGATTCAGCCCCTCTGTTTCAGCCCCTCTGTTTCTCCCCCTCTGTTCCAGCCCCTCTGTTTCAGCCCCTCTGTTTCAGCCACTCTGTGTCAGCCCCTCTGTTTCAACCCCTCTGTTTCAGCCCCACTGTTTCTCGGCCTCTGTTTCAGCCCCTCTGTTTTTCGCCCTCTTTTTCAGCCCCTCTGTTTCAGCCCGTCTGTTTCAGCTACTCTGTTTCTCGCCCACTGTTTCAGCCCCTCTGTTTCAGCCCCTCTGTTTCATCCCCTCTGTTTCTCGCCCGCTGTTTCTCACCCTCTGTTTCCCCCCCTCTGTTTCAGCCCCTCTGTTTTTCGCCCTCTGTTTCAGCCCCTCCGTTTCAGCCCCTCTGTTTCTCGCCCTTTGTTTCTGCCCCTCTGTTTCTCGCCCTCTGTTTCAGCCCCTCTGTTTCTCGCACTCTGTTTCAGCCCCTGTGATTCAGCCCCTCTGTTTCAGCCCCTCTGATTCAGCCCCTCTGATTTAGCCCCTCTGATTCAGCCCCTCTCTTTCTCGCCCTCAGTTTCAGCGCATCTGTTTCAGCCCCTCTGTTTCAGCCCCTCTGATTCAGCCCCACTGATTCACCCCACTCATTCAGCCACTCTGTTTCAGCCCCTCTGTTTCTCGCCCTCTGTTTCAGTCCCTCTGTTTCTCGCCCTCTGTTTCTCGCCCTCTGTTTCAGCCCCTCTGTTTCTCGCCCTCTGTTTCAGCCCCTCAGTTTCAGCACCTCTGTATCTCGCCCTCTGTTTCAGCCCCTCTGTTTCTCGCCCTCTGTTTCAGCCCCTCTGATTCTGCCCCTCTGTTTCCCGCCCTCTGTTTCAGCCCCTCTGTTTCTCGCCCTCTGTTTCAGCCCCTCTGTTTCAGCCCCTCTGTTTCATCCCCTCTGATTCTCGCCCTCTGTTTCAGCCCCTCTGTTTCTCGCCCTCTGTTTCAGCCCCTCTGTTTCAGCCCCTCTGTTTCAGCCCCTCTGTTTCAGCCCCTCTGTTTCTCGCCCTCTGTTTCAGCCCCTCTGTTTCTCGCCCTCAGTTTCAGCCCCTCTGTTTCAGCCGCTCTGTTTCAGTCCCTCTGTTTCTCGCCCTCTGTTTCTCGCCCTCTGTTTCAGCCCCTGTGATTCAGCCCCTCTGTTTCAGCCCCTCTGATTCAGCCCCTCTGATTTAGCCCCTCTGATTCAGCCCCTCTTTTTCTCGCCCTCTGTTTCAGCGCTCTGTTTCAGCCCCTCTGTTTCAGACCCTCTGTTTCTCACCCTCTGTTTCAGCCCCTCTGATTCAGCCCCACTGATTCAGCCCCACTCATTCAGCCAGTCTGTTTCAGCCCCTCTGTTTCTCGCCCTCTGTTTCAGTCCCTCTGTTTCTCGCCCTCTGTTTCAGCCCCTCTGTTTCACGCCCTCTGTTTCAGCCCCTCTGTTTCTCGCCCTCTGTTTCAGCCCCTCTGTTTCTCGCCCTCTGTTTCAGCCCCTCTGTTTCAGCACCTCTGTATCTCGCCCTCTGTTTCAACCCCTCTGTTTCTCGCTCTCTGTTTCAGCCCCTCTGATTCTGCCCCTCTGTTTCCCGCCCTCTGTTTCAGCCCCTCTGTTTCTCGCCCTCTGTTTCAGCCCCTCTGTTTCATCCCCTCTGATTCTCGCCCTCTGTTTCAGCCCCTCTGTTTCTCGCCCTCTGTTTCAGCCCCTCTGTTTCAGCCCCTCTGTTTCAGCCCCTCTGATTCAGCCCCTCTGTTTCAGCCCCTCTGTTTCTCCCCCTCTGTTCCAGCCCCTCTGTTTCAGCCCCTCTGTTTCAGCCACTCTGTGTCAGCCCCTCTGTTTCAACCCCTCTGTTTCAGCCCCACTGTTTCTCGGCCTCTGTTTCAGCCCCTCTGTTTTTCGCCCTCTTTTTCAGCCCCTCTGTTTCAGCCCGTCTGTTTCAGCTACTCTGTTTCTCGCCCACTGTTTCAGCCCCTCTGTTTCAGCCCCTCTGTTTCATCCCCTCTGTTTCTCGCCCGCTGTTTCTCACCCTCTGTTTCCCCCCCTCTGTTTCAGCCCCTCTGTTTTTCGCCCTCTGTTTCAGCCCCTCCGTTTCAGCCCCTCTGTTTCTCGCCCTTTGTTTCTGCCCCTCTGTTTCTCGCCCTCTGTTTCAGCCCCTCTGTTTCTCGCACTCTGTTTCAGCCCCTGTGATTCAGCCCCTCTGTTTCAGCCCCTCTGATTCAGCCCCTCTGATTTAGCCCCTCTGATTCAGCCCCTCTCTTTCTCGCCCTCAGTTTCAGCGCATCTGTTTCAGCCCCTCTGTTTCAGCCCCTCTGATTCAGCCCCACTGATTCACCCCACTCATTCAGCCACTCTGTTTCAGCCCCTCTGTTTCTCGCCCTCTGTTTCAGTCCCTCTGTTTCTCGCCCTCTGTTTCAGCCCCTCTGTTTCTCGCCCTCTGTTTCAGCCCCTCTGTTTCTCGCCCTCTGTTTCAGCCCCTCAGTTTCAGCACCTCTGTATCTCGCCCTCTGTTTCAGCCCCTCTGTTTCTCGCCCTCTGTTTCAGCCCCTCTGATTCTGCCCCCCTGTTTCCCGCCCTCTGTTTCAGCCCCTCTGTTTCTCGCCCTCTGTTTCAGCCCCTCTGTTTCAGCCCCTCTGTTTCATCCCCTCTGATTCTCGCCCTCTGTTTCAGCCCCTCTGTTTCTCGCCCTCTGTTTCAGCCCCTCTGTTTCAGCCCCTCTGTTTCAGCCCCTCTGTTTCAGCCCCTCTGTTTCTCGCCCTCTGTTTCAGCCCCTCTGTTTCTCGCCCTCAGTTTCAGCCCCTCTGTTTCAGCCGCTCTGTTTCAGTCCCTCTGTTTCTCGCCCTCTGTTTCTCGCCCTCTGTTTCAGCCCCTGTGATTCAGCCCCTCTGTTTCAGCCCCTCTGATTCAGCCCCTCTGATTTAGCCCCTCTGATTCAGCCCCTCGTTTTCTCGCCCTCTGTTTCAGCGCTCTGTTTCAGCCCCTCTGTTTCAGACCCTCTGTTTCTCACCCTCTGTTTCAGCCCCTCTGATTCAGCCCCACTGATTCAGCCCCACTCATTCAGCCAATCTGTTTCAGCCCCTGTGTTTCTCGCCCTCTGTTTCAGTCCCTCTGTTTCTCGCCCTCTGTTTCAGCCCCTCTGTTTCACGCCCTCTGTTTCAGCCCCTCTGTTTCTCGCCCTCTGTTTCAGCCCCTCTGTTTCTCGCCCTCTGTTTCAGCCCCTCTGTTTCAGCACCTCTGTATCTCGCCCTCTGTTTCAGCCCCTCTGTTTCTCGCTCTCTGTTTCAGCCCCTCTGATTCTGCCCCTCTGTTTCCCGCCCTCTGTTTCAGCCCCTCTGTTTCTCGCCCTCTGTTTCAGCCCCTCTGTTTCATCCCCTCTGATTCTCGCCCTCTGTTTCAGACCCTCTGTTTCTCGCCCTCTGTTTCTCGCCCTCTGTTTCAGCCCCTCTGTTTCAGCCCCTCTGTTTCAGCCCCTCTGTTTCTCGCCCTCTGTTTCAGCCCCTCTGTTTCTCGCCCTCTGTTTCAGCCCCTCTGTTTCTCGCCCTCTGTTTCAGCCCCACTGTTTCTCGCCGTCTGTTTCAGCCCCTCTGTTTCTCGCCCTCTGTTTCAGCCGCTCTTTTTCTCGCCCTCTATTTCTGCCTCTCTGTTTCTCGCCCTCTGTTTCAGGCCCTCTGTTTCAGCCCCTCTGTTTCAGCCCCTCTGTTTCAGCCCCTCTGTTTCTCGCCCTCTGTTTCAGCCCCTCTGTTTCTCACCCTCTGTTTCAGCCCCTCTGTTTCATGCCCTCTGTATCAGCCTCTCTGTTTCAACCCCTCTGTTTCAGCCCCTCTGTTTCAGCCCCTCTGTTTCTCGCCCTCTGTTTCTCGCCCTCTGTTTCTCGCCCTCTGTTTCTCGCCCTCTGTTTCAGCCCTCTGTTTCTCGCCCTCTGTTTCAGCCCCTCTGTTTCCCGCCCTCTGTTTCAGCCCCTCAGTTTCAGCACCTCTGTATCTCGCCCTCTGTTTCAGCCCCTCTGTTTCTCGCCCTCTGTTTCAGCCCCTCTGTTTCTCGCCCTCTGTTTCAGCCCCTCTGTTTCAGCCCCTCTGTTTCATCCCCTCTGATTCTCGCCCTCTGTTTCAGCCCCTCTGTTTCTCGCCCTCTGTTTGAGCCCCTCTGTTTCAGCCCCTCTGTTTCAGCCCCTCTGTTTCAGCCCCTCTGTTTCTCGCCCTCTGTTTCAGCCCCTCTGTTTCTCGCCCTCAGTTTCAGCCCCTCTGTTTCAGCCGCTCTGTTTCAGTCCCTCTGTTTCTCGCCCTCTGTTTCTCGCCCTCTGTTTCAGACCCTGTGATTCAGCCCCTCTGTTTCAGCCCCTCTGATTCAGCCCCTCTGATTTAGCCCCTCTGATTCAGCCCCTCTTTTTCTCGCCCTCTGTTTCAGCGCTCTGTTTCAGCCCCTCTGTTTCAGACCCTCTGTTTCTCACCCTCTGTTTCAGCCCCTCTGATTCAGCCCCACTGATTCAGCCCCACTCATTCAGCCAGTCTGTTTCAGCCCCTCTGTTTCTCGCCCTCTGTTTCAGTCCCTCTGTTTCTCGCCCTCTGTTTCAGCCCCTCTGTTTCATGCCCTCTGTTTCAGCCCCTCTGTTTCTCGCCCTCTGTTTCAGCCCCTCTGTTTCTCGCCCTCTGTTTCAGCCCCTCTGTTTCAGCACCTCTGTATCTCGCCCTCTGTTTCAGCCCCTCTGTTTCTCGCTCTCTGTTTCAGCCCCTCTGATTCTGCCCCTCTGTTTCCCGCCCTCTGTTTCAGCCCCTCTGTTTCTCGCCCTCTGTTTCAGCCCCTCTGTTTCATCCCCTCTGATTCTCGCCCTCTGTTTCAGCCCCTCTGTTTCTCGCCCTCTGTTTCAGCCCCTCTGTTTCAGCCCCTCTGTTTCAGCCCCTCTGATTCAGCCCCTCTGTTTCAGCCCCTCTGTTTCTCCCCCTCTGTTCCAGCCCCTCTGTTTCAGCCCCTCTGTTTCAGCCACTCTGTGTCAGCCCCTCTGTTTCAACCCCTCTGTTTCAGCCCCACTGTTTCTCGGCCTCTGTTTCAGCCCCTCTGTTTTTCGCCCTCTTTTTCAGCCCCTCTGTTTCAGCCCGTCTGTTTCAGCTACTCTGTTTCTCGCCCACTGTTTCAGCCCCTCTGTTTCAGCCCCTCTGTTTCATCCCCTCTGTTTCTCGCCCGCTGTTTCTCACCCTCTGTTTCCCCCCCTCTGTTTCAGCCCCTCTGTTTTTCGCCCTCTGTTTCAGCCCCTCCGTTTCAGCCCCTCTGTTTCTCGCCCTTTGTTTCTGCCCCTCTGTTTCTCGCCCTCTGTTTCAGCCCCTCTGTTTCTCGCACTCTGTTTCAGCCCCTGTGATTCAGCCCCTCTGTTTCAGCCCCTCTGATTCAGCCCCTCTGATTTAGCCCCTCTGATTCAGCCCCTCTCTTTCTCGCCCTCAGTTTCAGCGCATCTGTTTCAGCCCCTCTGTTTCAGCCCCTCTGATTCAGCCCCACTGATTCACCCCACTCATTCAGCCAGTCTGTTTCAGCCCCTCTGTTTCTCGCCCTCTGTTTCAGTCCCTCTGTTTCTCGCCCTCTGTTTCTCGCCCTCTGTTTCAGCCCCTCTGTTTCTCGCCCTCTGTTTCAGCCCCTCTGTTTCTCGCCCTCTGTTTCAGCCCCTCAGTTTCAGCACCTCTGTATCTCGCCCTCTGTTTCAGCCCCTCTGTTTCTCGCCCTCTGTTTCAGCCCCTCTGATTCTGCCCCCCTGTTTCCCGCCCTCTGTTTCAGCCCCTCTGTTTCTCGCCCTCTGTTTCAGCCCCTCTGATTCTGCCCCCCTGTTTCCCGCCCTCTGTTTCAGCCCCTCTGTTTCTCGCCCTCTGTTTCAGCCCCTCTGTTTCTCGCCCTCTGTTTCAGCCCCTCTGTTTCAGCCCCTCTGTTTCAGCCCCTCTGTTTCTCGCCCTCTGTTTCAGCCCCTCTGTTTCTCGCCCTCAGTTTCAGCCCCTCTGTTTCAGCCGCTCTGTTTCAGTCCCTCTGTTTCTCGCCCTCTGTTTCTCGCCCTCTGTTTCAGACCCTGTGATTCAGCCCCTCTGTTTCAGCCCCTCTGATTCAGCCCCTCTGATTTAGCCCCTCTGATTCAGCCCCTCGTTTTCTCGCCCTCTGTTTCAGCGCTCTGTTTCAGCCCCTCTGTTTCAGACCCTCTGTTTCTCACCCTCTGTTTCAGCCCCTCTGATTCAGCCCCACTGATTCAGCCCCACTCATTCAGCCAGTCTGTTTCAGCCCCTGTGTTTCTCGCCCTCTGTTTCAGTCCCTCTGTTTCTCGCCCTCTGTTTCAGCCCCTCTGTTTCACGCCCTCTGTTTCAGCCCCTCTGTTTCTCGCCCTCTGTTTCAGCCCCTCTGTTTCTCGCCCTCTGTTTCAGCCCCTCTGTTTCAGCACCTCTGTATCTCGCCCTCTGTTTCAGCCCCTCTGTTTCTCGCTCTCTGTTTCAGCCCCTCTGATTCTGCCCCTCTGTTTCCCGCCCTCTGTTTCAGCCCCTCTGTTTCTCGCCCTCTGTTTCAGCCCCTCTGTTTCATCCCCTCTGATTCTCGCCCTCTGTTTCAGACCCTCTGTTTCTCGCCCTCTGTTTCTCGCCCTCTGTTTCAGCCCCTCTGTTTCAGCCCCTCTGTTTCAGCCCCTCTGTTTCTCGCCCTCTGTTTCAGCCCCTCTGTTTCTCGCCCTCTGTTTCAGCCCCTCTGTTTCTCGCCCTCTGTTTCAGCCCCACTGTTTCTCGCCGTCTGTTTCAGCCCCTCTGTTTCTCGCCCTCTGTTTCAGCCGCTCTTTTTCTCGCCCTCTGTTTCTGCCTCTCTGTTTCTCGCCCTCTGTTTCAGGCCCTCTGTTTCAGCCCCACTGTTTCAGCCCCTCTGTTTCAGCCCCTCTGTTTCTCGCCCTCTGTTTCAGCCCCTCTGTTTCTCACCCTCTGTTTCAGCCCCTCTGTTTCATGCCCTCTGTATCAGCCTCTCTGTTTCAACCCCTCTGTTTCAGCCCCTCTGTTTCAGCCCCTCTGTTTCTCGCCCTCTGTTTCTCGCCCTCTGTTTCAGCCCCTCTGTTTCTCGCCCTCTGTTTCAGCCCCTCTGTCTCAGGCCCTCTGATTCAGCCCTTCTGATTCAGCCCCTCTGTTTCCCGCCCTCTGTTTTAGCCCCTCTGTTTCAGCCCCTCTGTTTCAGCCCCTCTGTTTCAGCCCCTCTGTTTCTCGCCCTCTGTTTCAGCCCCTCTGTTTCTCACCCTCTGTTTCAGCCTCTCTGTTTCTCGCCGTCTGTTTCAGCCCCTGTGTTTCAGCCCCTCTGTTTCTCGCCCTCTGTTTCAGCCCCTCTGTTTCTCGCCCTCTGTTTCAGCCCCTCTGATTCAGCCCCTCTGTTTCAGCCCCTCTGTTTCAGCCCCTCTGTTTCATCCCCTCTGTTTCTCGCCCTCTGTTTCTCACCCTCTGTTTCTCGCCCTCTGTTTCAGCCCCTCTGTTTCTCGCCCTCTGTTTCAGCCCCTCTGTTTCTCGCCCTCTGTTTCAGCCCCTCTGTTTCAGCCCCTCTGTTTCTCGACCTCTGTTTCTCGCCCTCTGTTTCAGCCCCTCTGTTTCTCGCCGTCTGTTTCAGCCCCTCTCTTTCAGCCCCTCTCTTTCAGCCCCTCTGTTTCAGCCCCTCTGTTTCTCGCCCTCTGTTTAAGCCCCTCTGTTTCTCGCCCTCTGTTTCAGCCCCTCGGTTTCTCGCCCTCTGTTTCAGCCCCTCTGTTTCAGCCCCTCTGTTTCTCGTCCTCTGTTTCAGCCCCTCTGTTTCTCGCCCTCTGTTTCAGCCCATCTGTTTCTGCCCCTCTGTTTCTCGACTTCTGTTTCAGCCCCTCTGATTCAGCCCCTCTTTTTCAGCCCCTCTGATTCAGCCCCTCTGTTTCCCGCCCCTCTGTTTCAGCCCCTCTGTTTCAGCCCCTCTGTTTCATCCCCTCTGTTTCTCGCCCTCTGTTTCTCACCCTCTGTTTCCCGCCCTCAGTTTCAGCCCCTCTGTTTCTCGCCCTCTGTTTCAGCCCCTCTGTTTCAGCCCCTCTGTTTCTCGCCCTTTGTTTCTGCCCCTCTGTTTCTCGCCCTCTGTTTCAGCCCCTCTGTTTCTCGCCCTGTTTCAGCCCCTCTGATTCAGCCCCTCTGTTTCAGCCCCTCTGTTTCTCCCCCTCTGTTCCAGCCCCTCTGTTTCAGCCCCTCTGTTTCAGCCACTCTGTGTCAGCCCCTCTGTTTCAACCCCTCTGTTTCAGCCCCACTGTTTCTCGGCCTCTGTTTCAGCCCCTCTGTTTTTCGCCCTCTTTTTCAGCCCCTCTGTTTCAGCCCGTCTGTTTCAGCTACTCTGTTTCTCGCCCACTGTTTCAGCCCCTCTGTTTCAGCCCCTCTGTTTCATCCCCTCTGTTTCTCGCCCGCTGTTTCTCACCCTCTGTTTCCCCCCCTCTGTTTCAGCCCCTCTGTTTTTCGCCCTCTGTTTCAGCCCCTCCGTTTCAGCCCCTCTGTTTCTCGCCCTTTGTTTCTGCCCCTCTGTTTCTCGCCCTCTGTTTCAGCCCCTCTGTTTCTCGCACTCTGTTTCAGCCCCTGTGATTCAGCCCCTCTGTTTCAGCC
Source organism: Chiloscyllium punctatum (assembly GCF_047496795.1). NCBI lineage: Eukaryota > Metazoa > Chordata > Chondrichthyes > Orectolobiformes > Hemiscylliidae > Chiloscyllium > Chiloscyllium punctatum. The sequence goes on along the minus strand of NW_027309797.1, from coordinate 3,012,206 downwards.
CCTCTGATTCAGCCCCTCTGATTTAGCCCCTCTGATTCAGCCCCTCTCTTTCTCGCCCTCAGTTTCAGCGCATCTGTTTCAGCCCCTCTGTTTCAGCCCCTCTGATTCAGCCCCACTGATTCACCCCACTCATTCAGCCACTCTGTTTCAGCCCCTCTGTTTCTCGCCCTCTGTTTCAGTCCCTCTGTTTCTCGCCCTCTGTTTCTCGCCCTCTGTTTCAGCCCCTCTGTTTCTTGCCCTCTGTTTCAGCCCCTCTGTTTCTCGCCCTCTGTTTCAGTCCCTCAGTTTCAGCACCTCTGTATCTCGCCCTCTGTTTCAGCCCCTCTGTTTCTCGCCCTCTGTTTCAGCCCCTCTGATTCTGCCCCTCTGTTTCCCGCCCTCTGTTTCAGCCCCTCTGTTTCTCGCCCTCTGTTTCAGCCCCTCTGTTTCAGCCCCTCTGTTTCATCCCCTCTGATTCTCGCCCTCTGTTTCAGCCCCTCGTTTTCTCGCCCTCTGTTTCAGCCCCTCTGTTTCAGCCCCTCTGTTTCAGCCCCTCTGTTTCAGCCCCTCTGTTTCTCGCCCTCTGTTTCAGCCCCTCTGTTTCTCGCCCTCAGTTTCAGCCCCTCTGTTTCAGCCGCTCTGTTTCAGTCCCTCTGTTTCTCGCCCTCTGTTTCTCGCCCTCTGTTTCAGCCCCTGTGATTCAGCCCCTCTGTTTCAGCCCCTCTGATTCAGCCCCTCTGATTTAGCCCCTATGATTCAGCCCCTCTTTTTCTCGCCCTCTGTTTCAGCGCTCTGTTTCAGCCCCTATGTTTCAGACCCTCTGTTTCTCACCCTCTGTTTCAGCCCCTCTGATTCAGCCCCACTGATTCAACCCCACTCATTCAGCCAGTCTGTTTCAGACCCTCTGTTTCTCGCCCTCTGTTTCAGTCCCTCTGTTTCTCGCCCTCTGTTTCAGCCCCTCTGTTTCACGCCCTCTGTTTCAGCCCCTCTGTTTCTCGCCCTCTGTTTCAGCCCCTCTGTTTCTCGCCCTCTGTTTCAGCACCTCTGTATCTCGCCCTCTGTTTCAGCCCCTCTGTTTCTCGCTCTCTGTTTCAGCCCCTCTGATTCTGCCCCTCTGTTTCCCGCCCTCTGTTTCAGCCCCTCTGTTTCTCGCCCTCTGTTTCAGCCCCTCTGTTTCATCCCCTCTGATTCTCGCCCTCTGTTTCAGCCCCTCTGTTTCTCGCCCTCTGTTTCAGCCCCTCTGTTTCAGCCCCTCTGTTTCAGCCCCTCTGTTTCAGCCCCTCTGTTTCTCGCCCTCTGTTTCAGCCCCTCTGTTTCTCGCCCTCAGTTTCAGCCCCTGTGTTTCAGCCGCTCTGTTTCAGTCCCTCTGTTTCTCGCCCTCTGTTTCTCGCCCTCTGTTTCAGCCCCTCTGTTTCTCGCCCTATGTTTCAGCCCCTCTGTTTCTCGCCCTCTGTTTCAGCCCCTCTGTTTCAGCCCCTCTGTTTCAGCCCCTCTGTTTTTCGCCCTCTGTTTCAGCCCCTCTGTTTCTCGCCCTCTGTTTCAGCCGCTCTGTTTCTCACCCTCTGTTTCAGCGTCTCTGTTTCTCGCCGTCTGTTTCAGCCCCTCTGTTTCAGCCCCACTGTTTCAGCCCCTCTGTTTCAGCCCTTCTGTTTCTCGCTCTCTGTTTCAGCCCCTGTGTTTCTCGCCCTCTGTTTCAGCCCCTCTGTTTCTCGCCCTCTGTTTCAGCCCCTCTGATTCAGCCCCTCTGTTTCAGCCCCTCTGTTTCAGCCCCTCTGTTTCATCCCCTCTGTTTCTCGCCCTCTGTTTCTCACCCTCTGTTTCTCGCCCTCTGTTTCTCACCCTCTGTTTCTCGCCCTCTGTTTCAGCCCCTCTGTATTTCGCACTCTGTTTCAGCCCCTCTGTTTCTCGCCCTCTGTTTCAGGCACTCTGTTTCAGCCCGTCTGTTTCAGCCCCTCTGTTTCAGCCCCTCTGTTTCTCGGCCTCTGTTTCTCGCCCGCTGTTTCAGCCCGTTTGTTTCTCGCCCTCTGTTTCAGCCCCTCTGTTTCAGCCCCTCTGATTCAGCCCCTCTGTTTCAGCCCCTCTGTTTCAGCCCCTCTGTTTCAGCCCCTCTGTTTCTCGCCCTCTGTTTCAGCCCCTCTGTTTCTCGCCCTCTGTTTCAGCCCCTCTCTTTCAGCCCCTCTGTTTCAGCCCCTCTGTTTCAGGCCCTCTGTTTCTCGCCCTCTGTTTCAGCCCCTCTGTTTCTCGCCCTCTGTTTCAGCCCCTCTGTTTCTCGCCCTCTGTTTCAGCCCCTCGGTTTCTCGCCCTCTGTTTCAGCCCCTCTGTTTCAGCCCCTCTGTTTCTCGCCCTCTGTTTCAGCCCCTCTGTTTCAGCCCCTCTGTTTCAGCCCCTCTGTTTCTCGCCCTCTGTTTCAGCCCCTCTGTTTCTCGCCCTCTGTTTCAGCCGCTCTGTTTCTCACCCTCTTTTTCAGCCTCTCTGTTTCTCGCCGTCTGTTTCAGCCCCTCTGTTTCAGTCCCACTGTTTCAGCCCCTCTGTTTCAGCCCTTCTGTTTCTCGCTCTCTGTTTCAGCCCCTCTGTTTCAGCCCCTCTGTTTCTCGCCCTCTGTTTCTCGCCCTCTGTTTCAGCCCCTCTGATTCAGCACCTCTGTTTCAGCCCCTCTGTTTCAGCCCCTCTGTTTCATCCCCTCTGTTTCTCGCCCTCTGTTTCTCACCCTCTGTTTCTCGCCCTCTGTTTCTCACCCGCTGTTTCTCGCCCTCTGTTTCAGCCCCTCTGTATTTCGCACTCTGTTTCAGCCCCTCTGTTTCTCGCCCTGTGTTTCAGGCACTCTGTTTCTCGCCCTCTGTTTCTCGCCCTCTGTTTCAGCCCCTCTGTTTCTCGCCCTCTGTTTCAGCCCCTCTGTTTCCCGCCCTCTGTTTCAGCCCCTCAGTTTCAGCACCTTTGTATCTCGCCCTCTGTTTCAGCCCCTCTGTTTCTCGCCCTCTGTTTCAGCCCCTCTGTTTCTCGCCCTCTGTTTCAGCCCCTCTGTTTCAGCCCCTCTGTTTCATCCCCTCTGATTCTCGCCCTCTGTTTCAGCCCCTCTGTTTCTCGCCCTCTGTTTCAGCCCCTCTGTTTCAGCCCCTCTGTTTCAGCCCCTCTGTTTCAGCCCCTCTGTTTCTCGCCCTCTGTTTCAGCCCCTCTGTTTCTCGCCCTCAGTTTCAGCCCCTCTGTTTCAGCCGCTCTGTTTCAGTCCCTCTGTTTCTCGCCCTCTGTTTCTCGCCCTCTGTTTCAGCCCCTGTGATTCAGCCCCTCTGTTTCAGCCCCTCTGATTCAGCCCCTCTGATTTAGCCCCTCTGATTCAGCCCCTCTTTTTCTCGCCCTCTGTTTCAGCGCTCTGTTTCAGCCCCTCTGTTTCAGACCCTCTGTTTCTCACCCTCTGTTTCAGCCCCTCTGATTCAGCCCCACTGATTCAGCCCCACTCATTCAGCCAGTCTGTTTCAGCCCCTCTGTTTCTCGCCCTCTGTTTCAGTCCCTCTGTTTCTCGCCCTCTGTTTCAGCCCCTCTGTTTCACGCCCTCTGTTTCAGCCCCTCTGTTTCTCGCCCTCTGTTTCAGCCCCTCTGTTTCTCGCCCTCTGTTTCAGCCCCTCTGTTTCAGCACCTCTGTATCTCGCCCTCTGTTTCAGCCCCTCTGTTTCTCGCTCTCTGTTTCATCCCCTCTGATTCTGCCCCTCTGTTTCCCGCCCTCTGTTTCAGCCCCTCTGTTTCTCGCCCTCTGTTTCAGCCCCTCTGTTTCATCCCCTCTGATTCTCGCCCTCTGTTTCAGCCCCTCTGTTTCTCGCCCTCTGTTTCAGCCCCTCTGTTTCAGCCCCTCTGTTTCAGCCCCTCTGATTCAGCCCCTCTGTTTCAGCCCCTCTGTTTCTCCCCCTCTGTTCCAGCCCCTCTGTTTCAGCCCCTCTGTTTCAGCCACTCTGTGTCAGCCCCTCTGTTTCAACCCCTCTGTTTCAGCCCCACTGTTTCTCGGCCTCTGTTTCAGCCCCTCTGTTTTTCGCCCTCTTTTTCAGCCCCTCTGTTTCAGCCCGTCTGTTTCAGCTACTCTGTTTCTCGCCCACTGTTTCAGCCCCTCTGTTTCAGCCCCTCTGTTTCATCCCCTCTGTTTCTCGCCCGCTGTTTCTCACCCTCTGTTTCCCCCCCTCTGTTTCAGCCCCTCTGTTTTTCGCCCTCTGTTTCAGCCCCTCCGTTTCAGCCCCTCTGTTTCTCGCCCTTTGTTTCTGCCCCTCTGTTTCTCGCCCTCTGTTTCAGCCCCTCTGTTTCTCGCACTCTGTTTCAGCCCCTGTGATTCAGCCCCTCTGTTTTAGCCCCTCTGATTCAGCCCCTCTGATTTAGCCCCTCTGATTCAGCCCCTCTCTTTCTCGCCCTCAGTTTCAGCGCATCTGTTTCAGCCCCTCTGTTTCAGCCCCTCTGATTCAGCCCCACTGATTCACCCCACTCATTCAGCCACTCTGTTTCAGCCCCTCTGTTTCTCGCCCTCTGTTTCAGTCCCTCTGTTTCTCGCCCTCTGTTTCTCGCCCTCTGTTTCAGCCCCTCTGTTTCTCGCCCTCTGTTTCAGCCCCTCTGTTTCTCGCCCTCTGTTTCAGCCCCTCAGTTTCAGCACCTCTGTATCTCGCCCTCTGTTTCAGCCCCTCTGTTTCTCGCCCTCTGTTTCAGCCCCTCTGATTCTGCCCCCCTGTTTCCCGCCCTCTGTTTCAGCCCCTCTGTTTCTCGCCCTCTGTTTCAGCCCCTCTGTTTCAGCCCCTCTGTTTCATCCCCTCTGATTCTCGCCCTCTGTTTCATCCCCTCTGTTTCTCGCCCTCTGTTTCAGCCCCTCTGTTTCAGCCCCTCTGTTTCAGCCCCTCTGTTTCTCGCCCTCTGTTTCAGCCCCTCTGTTTCTCGCCCTCAGTTTCAGCCCCTCTGTTTCAGCCGCTCTGTTTCAGTCCCTCTGTTTCTCGCCCTCTGTTTCTCGCCCTCTGTTTCAGCCCCTGTGATTCAGCCCCTCTGTTTCAGCCCGTCTGATTCAGCCCCTCTGATTTAGCCCCTCTGATTCAGCCCCTCGTTTTCTCGCCCTCTGTTTCAGCGCTCTGTTTCAGCCCCTCTGTTTCAGACCCTCTGTTTCTCACCCTCTGTTTCAGCCCCTCTGATTCAGCCCCACTGATTCAGCCCCACTCATTCAGCCAGTCTGTTTCAGCCCCTGTGTTTCTCGCCCTCTGTTTCAGTCCCTCTGTTTCTCGCCCTCTGTTTCAGCCCCTCTGTTTCACGCCCTCTGTTTCAGCCCCTCTGTTTCTCGCCCTCTGTTTCAGCCCCTCTGTTTCTCGCCCTCTGTTTCAGCCCCTCTGTTTCAGCACCTCTGTATCTCGCCCTCTGTTTCAGCCCCTCTGTTTCTCGCTCTCTGTTTCAGCCCCTCTGATTCTGCCCCTCTGTTCCCGCCCTCTGTTTCAGCCCCTCTGTTTCTCGCCCTCTGTTTCAGCCCCTCTGTTTCATCCCCTCTGATTCTCGCCCTCTGTTTCAGACCCTCTGTTTCTCGCCCTCTGTTTCAGCCCCTCTGTTTCAGCCCCTCTGTTTCAGCCCCTCTGTTTCAGCCCCTCTGTTTCTCGCCCTCTGTTTCAGCCCCTCTGTTTCTCGCCCTCTGTTTCAGCCCCTCTGTTTCTCGCCCTCTGTTTCAGCCCCACTGTTTCTCGCCGTCTGTTTCAGCCCCTCTGTTTCTCGCCCTCTGTTTCAGCCGCTCTTTTTCTCGCCCTCTGTTTCTGCCTCTCTGTTTCTCGCCCTCTGTTTCAGGCCCTCTGTTTCAGCCCCTCTGTTTCAGCCCCTCTGTTTCAGCCCCTCTGTTTCTCGCCCTCTGTTTCAGCCCCTCTGTTTCTCACCCTCTGTTTCAGCCCCTCTGTTTCATGCCCTCTGTATCAGCCTCTCTGTTTCAACCCCTCTGTTTCAGCCCCTCTGTTTCAGCCCCTCTGTTTCTCGCCCTCTGTTTCTCGCCCTCTGTTTCAGCCCCTCTGTTTCTCGCCCTCTGTTTCAGCCCCTCTGTTTCAGGCCCTCTGATTCAGCCCTTCTGATTCAGCCCCTCTGTTTCCCGCCCTCTGTTTTAGCCCCTCTGTTTCAGCCCCTCTGTTTCAGCCCCTCTGTTTCTCGCCCTCTGTTTCAGCCCCTCTGTTTCTCACCCTCTGTTTCAGCCTCTCTGTTTCTCGCCGTCTGTTTCAGCCCCTGTGTTTCAGCCCCTCTGTTTCTCGCCCTCTGTTTCAGCCCCTCTGTTTCTCGCCCTCTGTTTCAGCCCCTCTGATTCAGCCCCTCTGTTTCAGCCCCTCTGTTTCATCCCCTCTGTTTCTCGCCCTCTGTTTCTCACCCTCTGTTTCTCGCCCTCTGTTTCAGCCCCTCTGTTTCTCGCCCTCTGTTTCAGCCCCTCTGTTTCTCGCCCTCTGTTTCAGCCCCTCTGTTTCAGCCCCTCTGTTTCTCGCCCTCTGTTTCTCGCCCGCTGTTTCAGCCCGTTTGTTTCTCGCCCTCTGTTTCAGCCCCTCTGTTTCAGCCCATCTGATTCAGCCCCTCTGAATCAGCCCCTCTGTTTCTCGACCTCTGTTTCAGCCCCTCTGTTTGAGCCCCTCTGTTTCACCCCCTCTGTTTCTCGCCCTCTGTTTCAGCCCCTCTGTTTCTCGCCGTCTGTTTCAGCCCCTCTCTTTCAGCCCCTCTCTTTCAGCCCCTCTGTTTCAGCCCCTCTGTTTCTCGCCCTCTGTTTAAGCCCCTCTGTTTCTCGCCCTCTGTTTCAGCCCCTCGGTTTCTCGCCCTCTGTTTCAGCCCCTCTGTTTCAGCCCCTCTGTTTCTCGTCCTCTGTTTCAGCCCCTCTGTTTCTCGCCCTCTGTTTCAGCCCATCTGTTTCTGCCCCTCTGTTTCTCGACTTCTGTTTCAGCCCCTCTGATTCAGCCCCTCTTTTTCAGCCCCTCTGATTCAGCCCCTCTGTTTCCCGCCCCTCTGTTTCAGCCCCTCTGTTTCAGCCCCTCTGTTTCATCCCCTCTGTTTCTCGCCCTCTGTTTCTCACCCTCTGTTTCTCGCCCTCTGTTTCAGCCCCTCTGTTTCAGCCCCTCTGTTTCTCGCCCTTTGTTTCTGCCCCTCTGTTTCTCGCCCTCTGTTTCAGCCCCTCTGTTTCTCGCCCTGTTTCAGCCCCTCTGATTCAGCCCCTCTGTTTCAGCCCCTCTGTTTCTCCCCCTCTGTTCCAGCCCCTCTGTTTCAGCCCCTCTGTTTCAGCCACTCTGTGTCAGCCCCTCTGTTTCAACCCCTCTGTTTCAGCCCCACTGTTTCTCGGCCTCTGTTTCAGCCCCTCTGTTTTTCGCCCTCTTTTTCAGCCCCTCTGTTTCAGCCCGTCTGTTTCAGCTACTCTGTTTCTCGCCCACTGTTTCAGCCCCTCTGTTTCAGCCCCTCTGTTTCATCCCCTCTGTTTCTCGCCCGCTGTTTCTCACCCTCTGTTTCCCCCCCTCTGTTTCAGCCCCTCTGTTTTTCGCCCTCTGTTTCAGCCCCTCCGTTTCAGCCCCTCTGTTTCTCGCCCTTTGTTTCTGCCCCTCTGTTTCTCGCCCTCTGTTTCAGCCCCTCTGTTTCTCGCACTCTGTTTCAGCCCCTGTGATTCAGCCCCTCTGTTTCAGCCCCTCTGATTCAGCCCCTCTGATTTAGCCCCTCTGATTCAGCCCCTCTCTTTCTCGCCCTCAGTTTCAGCGCATCTGTTTCAGCCCCTCTGTTTCAGCCCCTCTGATTCAGCCCCACTGATTCACCCCACTCATTCAGCCAGTCTGTTTCAGCCCCTCTGTTTCTCGCCCTCTGTTTCAGTCCCTCTGTTTCTCGCCCTCTGTTTCTCGCCCTCTGTTTCAGCCCCTCTGTTTCTCGCCCTCTGTTTCAGCCCCTCTGTTTCTCGCCCTCTGTTTCAGCCCCTCAGTTTCAGCACCTCTGTATCTCGCCCTCTGTTTCAGCCCCTCTGTTTCTCGCCCTCTGTTTCAGCCCCTCTGATTCTGCCCCTCTGTTTCCCGCCCTCTGTTTCAGCCCCTCTGTTTCTCGCCCTCTGTTTCAGCCCCTCTGTTTCAGCCCCTCTGTTTCATCCCCTCTGATTCTCGCCCTCTGTTTCAGCCCCTCGTTTTCTCACCCTCTGTTTCAGCCCCTCTGTTTCAGCCCCTCTGTTTCAGCCCCTCTGTTTCAGCCCCTCTGTTTCTCGCCCTCTGTTTCAGCCCCTCTGTTTCTCGCCCTCAGTTTCAGCCCCTCTGTTTCAGCCGCTCTGTTTCAGTCCCTCTGTTTCTCGCCCTCTGTTTCTCGCCCTCTGTTTTAGCCCCTGTGATTCAGCCCCTCTGTTTCAGCCCCTCTGATTCAGCCCCTCTGATTTAGCCCCTCTGATTCAGCCCCTCTTTTTCTCGCCCTCTGTTTCAGCGCTCTGTTTCAGCCCCTATGTTTCAGACCCTCTGTTTCTCACCCTCTGTTTCAGCCCCTCTGATTCAGCCCCACTGATTCAGCCCCACTCATTCAGCCAGTCTGTTTCAGCCCCTCTGTTTCTCGCCCTCTGTTTCAGTCCCTCTGTTTCTCGCCCTCTGTTTCAGCCCCTCTGTTTCACGCCCTCTGTTTCAGCCCCTCTGTTTCTCGCCCTCTGTTTCAGCCCCTCTGTTTCTCGCCCTCTGTTTCAGCACCTCTGTATCTCGCCCTCTGTTTCAGCCCCTCTGTTTCTCGCTCTCTGTTTCAGCCCCTCTGATTCTGCCCCTCTGTTTCCCGCCCTCTGTTTCAGCCCCTCTGTTTCTCGCCCTCTGTTTCAGCCCCTCTGTTTCATCCCCTCGGATTCTCGCCCTCTGTTTCAGCCCCTCTGTTTCTCGCCCTCTGTTTCAGCCCCTCTGTTTCAGCCCCTCTGTTTCAGCCCCTCTGTTTCAGCCCCTCTGTTTCTCGCCCTCTGTTTCAGCCCCTCTGTTTCTCGCCCTCAGTTTCAGCCCCTGTGTTTCAGCCGCTCTGTTTCAGTCCCTCTGTTTCTCGCCCTCTGTTTCTCGCCCTCTGTTTCAGCCCCTCTGTTTCTCGCCCTCTGTTTCAGCCCCTCTGTTTCTCGCCCTCTGTTTCAGCCCCTCTGTTTCAGCCCCTCTGTTTCAGCCCCTCTGTTTTTCGCCCTCTGTTTCAGCCCCTCTGTTTCTCGCCCTCTGTTTCAGCCGCTCTGTTTCTCACCCTCTGTTTCAGCCTCTCTGTTTCTCGCCGTCTGTTTCAGCCCCTCTGTTTCAGCCCCACTGTTTCAGCCCCTCTGTTTCAGCCCTTCTGTTTCTCGCTCTCTGTTTCAGCCCCTCTGTTTCTCGCCCTCTGTTTCAGCCCCTCTGTTTCTCGCCCTCTGTTTCAGCCCCTCTGATTCAGCCCCTCTGTTTCAGCCCCTCTGTTTCAGCCCCTCTGTTTCATCCCCTCTGTTTCTCGCCCTCTGTTTCTCACCCTCTGTTTCTCGCCCTCTGTTTCAGCCCCTCTGTATTTCGCACTCTGTTTCAGCCCCTCTGTTTCTCGCCCTCTGTTTCAGGCACTCTGTTTCAGCCCGTCTGTTTCAGCCCCTCTGTTTCAGCCCCTCTGTTTCTCGCCCTCTGTTTCTCGCCCGCTGTTTCAGCCCGTTTGTTTCTCGCCCTCTGTTTCAGCCCCTCTGTTTCAGCCCCTCTGATTCAGCCCCTCTGTTTCAGCCCCTCTGTTTCAGCCCCTCTGTTTCAGCCCCTCTGTTTCTCGCCCTCTGTTTCAGCCCCTCTGTTTCTCGCCCTCTGTTTCAGCCCCTCTCTTTCAGCCCCTCTGTTTCAGCCCCTCTGTTTCAGGCCCTCTGTTTCTCGCCCTCTGTTTCAGCCCCTCTGTTTCTCGCCCTCTGTTTCAGCCCCTCTGTTTCTCGCCCTCTGTTTCAGCCCCTCGGTTTCTCGCCCTCTGTTTCAGCCCCTCTGTTTCAGCCCCTCTGTTTCTCGTCCTCTGTTTCAGCCCCTCTGTTTCTCGCCCTCTGTTTCAGCCCCTCTGTTTCAGCCCCTCTGTTTCAGCCCCTCTGTTTCTCGCCCTCTGTTTCAGCCCCTCTGTTTCTCGCCCTCTGTTTCAGCCGCTCTGTTTCTCACCCTCTTTTTCAGCCTCTCTGTTTCTCGCCGTCGGTTTCAGCCCCTCTGTTTCAGCCCCACTGTTTCAGCCCCGCTGTTTCAGCCCTTCTGTTTCTCGCTCTCTGTTTCAGCCCCTCTGTTTCTCGCCCTCTGTTTCAGCCCCTCTGTTTCTCGCCCTCTGTTTCAGCCCCTCTGATTCAGCACCTCTGTTTCAGCCCCTCTGTTTCAGCCCCTCTGTTTCATCCCCTCTGTTTCTCGCCCTCTGTTTCTCACCCTCTGTTTCTCGCCCTCTGTTTCTCACCCTCTGTTTCTCGCCCTCTGTTTCAGCCCCTCTGTATTTCGCACTCTGTTTCAGCCCCTCTGTTTCTCGCCCTCTGTTTCAGGCACTCTGTTTCAGCCCGTCTGTTTCAGCCCCTCTGTTTCAGCCCCTCTGTTTCTCGCCCTCTGTTTCTCGCCCGCTGTTTCAGCCCGTTTGTTTCTCGCCCTCTGTTTCAGCCCCTCTGTTTCAGCCCCTCTGATTCAGCCCCTCTGTTTCAGCCCCTCTGTTTCAGCCCCTCTGTTTCAGCCCCTCTGTTTCTCGCCCTCTGTTTCAGCCCCTCTGTTTCTCGCCCTCTGTTTCAGCCCCTCTGTTTCTCGCCCTCTGTTTCAGCCCCTCTGTTTCTCGCCCTCTGTTTCAGCCCCTCTGTTTCAGCCCCTCTGTTTCTCGTCCTCTGTTTCAGCCCCTCTGTTTCTCGCCCTCTGTTTCAGCCCATCTGTTTCTGCCCCTCTGTTTCTCGCCTTCTGTTTCAGCCCCTCTGATTCAGCCCCTCTGTTTCAGCCCCTCTGATTCAGCCCCTCTGTTTCCCGCCCCTCTGTTTCAGCCCCTCTGTTTCAGCCCCTCTGTTTCATCCCCTCTGTTTCTCGCCCTCTGTTTCTCACCCTCTGTTTCTCGCCCTCTGTTTCAGCCCCTCTGTTTCTCGCCCTCTGTTTCAGCCCCTCTGTTTCAGCCCCTCTGTTTCTCGCCCTTTGTTTCTGCCCCTCTGTTTCTCGCCCTCTGTTTCAGCCCCTCTGTTTCTAGCCCTGTTTCAGCTCCTCTGATTCAGCCCCGCTGTTTCAGCCCCTCTGTTTCTCCCCCTCTGTTCCAGCCCCTCTGTTTCAGCCACTCTGTGTCAGCCCCTCTGTTTCAACCCCTCTGTTTCAGCCCCTCTGTTTCTCGGCCTCTGTTTCAGCCCCTCAGTTTTTCGCCCACTTTTTCAGCCCCTCTGTTTCAGCCCCTCTGTTTCAGTCCCTCTGTTTCAGTCCCTCTGTTTCTCGCCCTCTGTTTCTCGCCCTCTGTTTCAGCCCCTCTGTTTCTCGCCCTCTGTTTCAGCCCCACTGTTTCTCGCCGTCTGTTTCAGCCCCTCTGTTTCTCGCCCTCTGTTTCAGCCGCTCTTTTTCTCGCCCTCTGTTTCTGCCTCTCTGTTTCTCGCCCTCTGTTTCAGGCCCTCTGTTTCAGCCCCTCTGTTTCAGCCCCTCTGTTTCAGCCCCTCTGTTTCTCGCCCTCTGTTTCAGCCCCTCTGTTTCTCGCCCTCTGTTTCAGCCCCTCTGTTTCATGCCCTCTGTATCAGCCTCTTTGTTTCAACCCCTCTGTTTCAGCCCCTCTGTTTCAGCCCCTCTGTTTCTCACCCTCTGTTTCTCGCCCTCTGTTTCAGCCCCTCTGTTTCTCGCCCTCTGTTTCAGCCCCTCTGTTTCAGCCCCTCTGTTTCTCGCCCTTTGTTTCTGCCCCTCTGTTTCTCGCCCTCTGTTTCAGCCCCTCTGTTTCTAGCCCTGTTTCAGCTCCTCTGATTCAGCCCCGCTGTTTCAGCCCCTCTGTTTCTCCCCCTCTGTTCCAGCCCCTCTGTTTCAGCCACTCTGTGTCAGCCCCTCTGTTTCAACCCCTCTGTTTCAGCCCCTCTGTTTCTCGGCCTCTGTTTCAGCCCCTCAGTTTTTCGCCCTCTTTTTCAGCCCCTCTGTTTCAGCCCCTCTGTTTCAGTCCCTCTGTTTCAGTCCCTCTGTTTCTCGCCCTCTGTTTCTCGCCCTCTGTTTCAGCCCCTCTGTTTCTCGCCCTCTGTTTCAGCCCCACTGTTTCTCGCCGTCTGTTTCAGCCCCTCTGTTTCTCGCCCTCTGTTTCAGCCGCTCTTTTTCTCGCCCTCTGTTTCTGCCTCTCTGTTTCTCGCCCTCTGTTTC